>NC_053436.1:92998238-93298238 GCF_007990345.1 Gossypium hirsutum
ATATATATAGTATTTATGTTCTTTAACTGGAATTTATTCATATTATCAACAAGATTTCAATATAGTCTATTTATTTTTTTAATTTAATTCAAACAAATTTATTCGACTTGACTTAATTTGAAAAAGAAAATTCAAATCGAGGTAGGATGATAAATAGGACTTATCAACTTGACTAATTCAAAATATTTTCATTCAATTTAATTCGATTCAATTGAATGTTGACCCGAACAAATATGATTAATGCAGTGTGTGATAAGAATGAATGAATAGAATGATTTAACAACTTAATTATTTGTGAATAAATTATTGGTTTAGTAAAGTTGAAGTTGAGTAACGTTAATTGAGGTGGATTTGGAGTTATTTAATATTATGTTGTAAGTCGAAATCATTTGTATAAATTAATATATTTTTTTTGTTGAGAACCATGTAAGAAAGTAATAATTAAGGTTGTTATGATGTAATTTTTGTCCTCAAATTATATTTCGTTTTGCAAGAAAAAGAAAATCTAATCTCCCAGAAGAAAAATAAAATTAATAATGCTTAATCATAATAAATATAATCTAAATCAACAAATGTTATATTTTTAAGGAAAAAAATGAAAATTTAAATTTTGAAAGTGGTAATTGTTAAAAGATATCAAATTTTTGCCGCCTCTAATCCTATATAAATTAAGGCCTTAGGCCTTCAATTAAAAAGCATCCCAACTATTGTTTTGCTTACTTTACTATATTTGTGGAACTCCTTTAAATTAGGGATTCCATTAGTTTGTAAATCATTTTAGTATCATTCGTTGTTGGAAGTAAATAATTTATTGAACCTCTTTTTATTTAATACTGAATAGTACTTTGTTGAGTTTATTTGTTGCCACATTATCTGGTGTCCTAACAGAAATGAAAGAGGAAAATACCAACTTTCACTTTTTAGTGTGTAGTTGCGACGTCCGGAAGGTTAACACGGGCCTTGACTCTTCTTTAAATAAATTTTTTTCTATTTAAACTCATTTATAATCTATAAAATTTTAAATTTATATTAATAAAATTATATTTTAACCCTCGATAAAAATTATAAAAATATAACTTACAAAAAAATTTTAAAAATATAAACTATTAAAATTATAAAATTATATTATTACTATCCTAACAATATACAATTTAATTTCTTCCGTAAAAAAAAAATTCCTTCTAGTTAGTCATTCTCTTTTCTTTTGTACTACAGATTATTCTCTCTCTGTATATAACCTCTTTTTTATTTTTGACAGCATTACTATATAATCTATTTAACATGCGATAAACTGAAAACCCAGATTTTAGTTTCAACTTGTTTCAAATGAAAGTGTCGAGTTTTCTCTTCTTCCTCTTCCTATACCTTTCTCTTTTCCTCTCTGATACCTCCCATGGCGGCAGTGATGATGATAATGATACGGCAAGCAATAAGAGACATAACCTACGCTCTAAATCCTTGGTTCTGGTCAAGATCTGGTGCTTGATTCTCGTGTTTGTAGGGACCTTCATTAGTGGGGTGTCGCCCTATTTTCTTAAATGGAACCAGGGTTTTCTGGTGTTGGGAACTCAGTTTGCAGGTGGGGTTTTCTTGGGGACTGCAATAATGCATTTCTTGAGTGATGCTAATGAAACGTTCGAGGATTTGACGACTAAACAATACCCTTTTGCTTTTATGTTGACTTGTGTTGGATATTTAGTCACAATGGTGGCTGATTCTGTGGTTTCTTATGTATATGGCAAGGGAAAGGGTTCATCCTGTCATACTAATGATTTGGAGCTTCATGGTAAGAAAATTGTTTATATATATATATACTCATTATTCTACCTTTTCACCTCACTTCTTGCCTAAATTGCAGGGACAGGCACCGGGACAGACGCTGCCTGTGAACGGTCCTCATCGCTCTCATCTGTGAGTTCTTTCGGGGATAGTGTTTTGTTGATAGTTGCCTTGTGCTTCCATTCGGTGTTCGAAGGCATTGCCATCGGAGTTACGGAGACCGAAGCCGATGCATGGAAAGCCTTATGGATAATCTCATTGCATAAGATATTTGCAGCCATTGGAATGGGAATAGCACTGCTCCGAATGATCCCCGACCGTCCATTTTTGTCATGCATAGCCTACGCGTTCGCATTCGCCATATCGAGTCCGGCTGGTGTAGCCATCGGGATCATACTCGATGCCACAACAGAGGGTGTTATGGCTGATTGGATATTTGCCATATCAATGGGGTTAGCCTGTGGAGTGTTCATCTATGTATCCATAAACCATTTGCTATCTAAAGGTTATACGCCCCATAAGACAGTTTCAGTTGACAAACCTCATTACAAGTTCTTGGCTGTCTTGTTAGGTGTTGGAGTGATTGCTGTGGTAATGATTTGGGACAATTGAACTAATAATTTTCAAATTTGGTACATTAGCAGTTTTTTTTTTGTTAGTATAGAATTGAACCAGGTAGATCAAATTAAGTTTGTTTCTAGTCTTCTCCTTTTTATATACAAAGAGTTTGTCTCTAGTCTCTGTCATAGTTGCTCGCGTTCGGCGATAACCCGTGAGGGGTTTAAGTTATGTTGGCCTAAATTTTAGGATTTGACTCGTGTGTTATTTTACTTTTTTCTCTTCCCTTTTTAATGTAATTAATTGTATTGAAAAAGAAAATTATAGTAGCTTGTGTTAAAAACCAGTATCTTAATAGTCTAGCTTAGAAGCCAACTACTCGGGTCAATCATTAAGATATCGAACTTAACAATGATGATCCAATTGCATTTTCGTTCAAGCTGAATTTAAATTGCTTGCGAGCATGTTTACACATTTTTTAAGGATGAGTAAGGTTGGAAGATAAACCTCATAAGATGAAGGGGGGTCGGATGCTCTTTAATTACTATAAGACGCATGTAAGCCTAGGATTGAAGGAGCATGTGCTCCAACATGTTCTATTATGCTTATTTCAGTAAAATGTATTATTACAAAGAAATAAAAAACTTCCTAAAGAAAATGAGATGAAGAAGGAACTCCTTAAAAGGAGAATACCTACCTCTGTAGAGTTAATTTGACTAACTTTGTACTAGGTTATTGTGGTGTGCGATTTAATTACAAGAGAACAAAAAATCAAACTGTATCGATGGGTTTTCCTAACCTAGATTGCTGTCGGGTTATTGTCAATTGTCATCATTTGCATTTTATTGGTTTTCACAGAGCTAATTTTCAGGAGGGGGAGATAGAAAATTGTTTAAGTGGCTTAATCATACGCATATGATGGACATAGATCTGGAATCTAATTTAAAATGACGAACAGAACTTTGATAAGTAAGGACAAGTAGAGGAACCTGCCAAAACAAGATTCACTTGCTCTCAATAACGTCAAATGGGTTTGGACAAAACGTCAGATTCAACTGATGCTGTAATGCCACTTGTCTTCTCAAAACATGATTTATTTTTAATCCCAAACATGTTTTTGCCTTTAAGAAATGAAACATCAAAACTTATCAGATACAGTGCTATGAAAAGTTCAATGTTTAAATAACCGATAAAGAGAATTGCCCCCATCAAAAGGGAAAAAGAAATTCGGATTAGCATTTTGAGAATCACTGCTGCTCCCCAAAAAACCAAAACTACAATGAAGAGTGTTATTATTGGTAAAATTTCATTGAATTCTCTGAAAAGGTGTACTAAAATACAAATGTGAAATTTGAAGGTGCTCTAGAGGTTCACATGAAAAGCTTTCTCCAGGCAAACTGATACTATTATTGGCCCGGCCAAGTCTCCGGCAGCACAGCCTGTAAAAATAAATGCCTACTTCAAAATGATGCAGTTGTAAGACATGTTAAAACTTGAAAACAAATTTGGGGTTGCAGTAACAGGCAACTATTAGTCTATTACCAATCCGTATAGCTGGCTTACTTACCGATCCATTGACCAACAGAAGGACGGAAAAGTACAGCACCAATCCCAGCTCCAATGGAAGCAAATACCAACGATGCTCCACACCTGATGGTAATATCAGAAATCTTCTTTCCAAGAAGTTTAGTTTGCTCTGTTAGGTTGACTTCATCACTCTCTTCAGAGTTTGTTTTGCGACAAAAGCATCGGTAGATTTCAATACCAGTTTGAACAAGTGCCGCTGCCACAACTCCAAGCAGGTGACCTGAATAGATATTGGGGGGAAAAGGAAAGATGTTACAAAGCTAAAGAAACTACATACAATAAAGTGGAGGACATATAATGGTATTGACCTCGGAAAGTAGTTCTGCTAACTCTGAAGAAGTAGACTGTTGTAGGCAATCCCCTTTGGGACTTCCGGACAGCTGATTTCGGAACATCTGTTTATGTAGCCAAAATCATTAGCAGCTTATAGCTATAACCAGAAAGAGGCTTTTGAATAATAATATCAGTGTTGTCAAGGTGTGCACCTAGGGGCACCTGCACCTTAGCACTAGACAACAAAAGCACCTAAAACCCTTTCAGGCGAGGCTCATTTGAACTAGCACACACCTCTAACCTAGGCGTGTTTTTCTGTAAGGACGCCTCATTTAATTTCTTTTATTTCACTTTTTTCATAAGATGAACTTTTAGAAAGAGATGGTATCAAACTTCTTAATATTTAAGTATTCAACTATAGGCATAGACCATAAGTAAATCATGCATATAGACTAATATAAAATACTATGTTTTATAGATACACTAGACCACACTTTAGAGTTTATTAAATGCCATAAGCTTTACAAATACACACATGCATATGGATACGGATACATACAAGGACTCACACATATACATATTGTGCTTTACTTCACTCAGGCTAGAGCTATTTTTGCACTTTGTGCCTGAGGCAATATAAGGGTTTTGGCGCTTAGAGTGCGCCTTACGCCCTTAACAACACTGAATAATATTGAAATGTATTTCAATATTCGAAGAATATTGATATTATAATAGTAAGAGTAACAGCATTTCTTTTCCCTTTTAATTCAAAGGCAAGATAAAGAACAACCACTGACCCACTAGCATGACTTTGCAGAATAACAGACAGAAAGTACCTTTAAGGAGTTTCCATGCCATGCGCTGTGAAACATAAATAACAGCAAGTCTTTCAAGAACCCGTCTTGTCGTTACAACAGTGGTCTGAGTAGTCATAAAACATAATGAAGTTCAGATATTCCTTAAAAGTTAAAACAGCAAACGATTGTCTCAACTGGAGTGCAATGTGGTTCAAATATGGAGATCCAACAATCTACAACAAAAAGACTTTGGTCTGGAGCTTAGATTTGATGAACACCACTAAAAGAAGAACCAAACATATTTGTCATGTGTAAATATTAACTCCGTATATGTTTATTAACTTTAATTGCTTACATTGATGAATTATACAAATATCTGGCTTTTTGCTTATCACTTGTTGAAAGAACATAAGAAGACTTCATGTAAGCTAGGAACAATAAAGAGAGAGGCAGTTGAACAGTATCAAGCAATCTGCAGATTTCAGGATATCAAGGGAAAGACCAAAAGAAAACAACTCACCTCACGGATTATTTGCTTCACCGACTTTTTAAAGGGAACAACTAAATCCACATGTTGTTCTTTAGGAGTGTCCTGCAGGAAATCTTCATCATCCTCTTCTACATTTGTGGCAGGCTCCAACAGAGGCAAATAGAACATCAGAAATGACCTCAAAGTTGTCATAGCAAATGGCCTCAACTCAAAAGCTGAATAAAGAGGCTTCAATTCAACCTTATACTCCTTCACAGCGTATTTGAGAGCATCATTTTTTAAGTTCTTGACATTCTTAACAATATCTTCAGATAACCTTTGTACATTTGAAAGGTAATCTTCTGGGAATGCCGCAGCAGCATCACAATGAGAAACCTTGGGATTACTGCAGCAAAATCACTAGGCTAACAGTGTCAAATTTATGCACAAACATGTCACACATTTACATCAATAATTTACTAAGCAATTATAACAAAAGGAGCCGCCTAGTACAGTAACAATAACCAAAATCTGAAACTATTGAACTATCCTAACATAAACCCAATCCTCAGCGCTGTCCATTTACCAATAAACAAAGCAAATACAGGCATTCTTACAGGCACAGATGAAGGCATGTAGCCTTCAGAAAATACATAATACATGTACACATGAAAAATGTATATGAAACCGAAAAAAAAAAAACCCAATTGCCTAAATTCAATGAACAACCATTATCCAGTCCAATCAAATTATCACTGTTCACTGAGCATCAAATTCAGTCATGACTCGTGCATACACATACGGACGATGAGAGGACCACTAATACGTTTGCCTAAATACCATCAACAGCCAAAATGGTTCTGCTAATCACCACTGTCAACCAAGCAAATAACAAAAGAACCACAGAAATACACGGATATGAACATACCCAAAAAGGAACCTGGAGGCAAAAGGGGTTCCAGCAACGACGGTGGCAGCGGCTGATGCGGCGGCAGCTGAGGCAGAGAAGAACCCAGAAGAGTGGAAGCTTTCTTGAGAGCAAAAGCTTGGGTTTTTCCTGTATAGATCTAGCAATATTGCTATCCCCGCCATTGTTTGTTTAGCTAAAAACAATAAACAAAACAGGCCCGCTTTGGTTTATATCACAACCATAGCAGTGATCAGCTCTAGTTGTTTTCTACCGTTTGGTTTTCTAGGGAAAGGTCGAGGCTTTGAGGGTTTTTAAGCTTTTGATTAGAAAATAATTATTAGTGTTAAAAGGATCCGGGTTTTGTAAGAGAAATGGAACTTTTAAGTTTCCTTTTCCCTTTTTCTTTTTTTTTTAATTATAGAATTTCCTTGCTGGTTGGGTTTTGCTTGTGTTTAATCATAAAATTGGAGGTAATAATTAGAGGTAATCAGGGAGCATACCTTCTAAGCTCTTTTTAAACTCAATTGGAGGGTGATGTTTTTTAATGCAATCAAACTTATAATACTCATATTAATTAAATTAAAATTTAAATATTTTTTAATATTTGTATCATAATAGTATTATGCGTTTTAAATTACATAATATATAAAAAATAATATAATATAAAACACTAATTTTTTTTACCCGTCATATACTTAATTGAAATTTTAGATTTTATAGAAGTTAAAATGTATCACATTACAACAATTATTTGTTATTATTTATAAAATGGTTGTACTTTAATGTATTACACTACAATAATTATTTATCACCATTTATTAAATTTATATGCGGATTTTTTAAAAATGTAATTAAGAATTTTTTTAAAATAAAAACATATTTTTTCCTAAATGCTGAAGTTTTAGGATGTCATACATTATATATTGAAATAGATGATATAAATTATTTGGAAAATTAACATAATTTAATTTAATAGGTAAAGAAATAAAATTTAAATTTTGTACTAATGTGTAAGTGCAAAAGAGATGAAAATCAATTTAAGTTCTACAAATAGTCCGAAAAAGTTGTCGGTATCTCTTTCTATTTAAATATTTTTTAATATATTACTATTCTTTTATAGAGTGTACTAAATATTTTTTCTTTTTTTAATAGTATTATTTTTTTTAAAAGGTAAATTTATTAATTCATTCAGTGAATGGAACCATACAACTCAGGAAAAAAATAACAAACACTTGTTGTAGATAATGAAGAATAAGCTCTATCAAAATAACAAAGGCTTTAGCCTCAGCATCAATAAAACATCATGTTACATTGACAATTGATTTTGTCACAACTCAAGCATGACATAGCCGGAGTGATTGCAAGCACTTAATACGTTAAGGAAATTAGCCCCAGATGGTCTAAAGCGGCAAGCAAAAATCGACAAAAGAATCGAGCATTCACCAAACTAAAGAGGATGACAACAAAAACATTCCTAAAATGACTTGTAAAACTAAGGTTACATGCATAAGCAATACTAAAAAATGTGCTACAAGAGCAGACAAAAAATTTTAAAATTGATAACTTATTAAACAATGAAAAAACAAACAAGAAACATATAAAACTTAAGACAACACGAGTCTAAATCGACTCGTGAAATATTTATTATTTTAAAATACTCTCAAAATAGAAACAAATTAAGAAGCTGACAAAGAGCCACCCACTTTTAGCGAACGATAGGTGCCGTCATCTGTCCATCACAACTTATGAAGACAACAAAGATACTCACAAATTAGATCTACAAACTGGAAAGAGAGAAGATATGTGAAGTGAACTAGAAAAACAAAGAAGGATATGGTTGATGTGAGGGAGAAAAATGAGTCCAATTTATTATAATAAAATTTAGAGAAAAAAAGCAAAACAAAATAATTATATGAAAAAAAAAAGTTTGTAGGGTTTTTATTTTAATAGTATTATTGAATATGTAGAATGCCATTATTTTAAATTTGTAAGAAATGCATTTATTATAAGAAAAATTGGAAATTTCATAATTAATTTTACTAATTTTAAGCATTATTTGCACAATTTTTTGAATTGTAAAAAGAAAAACACCTTTTTTAAAATTTGTTAATATATTAGGGACTGTAATTACAACTATGGAGAAAAAAATTCGAAAATGTTGAAAATGGTGAAATGAAAAGGACTAATAAGGTAAATATAAAAAGTGGAAGAAGTTGGTGATAACTTTAAAATGAGGATGGGGTTTATTATGCATCTGCATTCCTTTTTTTTCATTTCCAAATTCGGATGTCATGCTCTTAAAAGGTGACAGAAAAATGGTGTATTTTGTTGTTAAAATTACCTTATAAATTATGATTTTATAACTTTAAAACACCAAAGTGATATAAAGGTAGATGTATGAAATTATAAAATGTAATATAAGTTAAATCCAATCTTTTTTAATTGAAATTTACATTTCATATATGTTATAAAAACCAATAGTTTTAGAACTACAAATGGGTGAAATAGTTAAATGAATGCAATGATTTAAAAAACAAAATAGATATCTTATCTCATGGGATGCTAATTGTTAATATATTTAATTATTAACTGAAAAAATCAAGAATATATATATTTAAAAAGATAAAATAATTATTTAAAATTGTAAAAATTATTGGATAAATAAGAAATTAAAATTGCTTAAAAATTGGATATGTGAAATCACTTGGTTCACATTCATTTGCAATACCATCAATATTTGAAATTAAGGAATTTGATGAGAGTGAATTTATGTTTGCAATTTTATAAAAAAGAATTCAGATCCACCTTCCATTTAAAAATTACATAAAAGAGAGGACATTTAGAGTTGTAAGTCTACCTTTTGGCACGATTTTTCTGTCTGCCTTTTGGCACGATTTTCTTCTTTTTTCCGTCCTATTTATTTGTTTGATTCTGATTTGTCTTTTTTTATATACTCCAGTTTTTTTATTGGTTGTGAGGTTCTGTTTTGAAGTCTGTCATGGAGGAGGAGTTAGCCAATTTGAATTTATTGGATGACGAGGAGGAGGCGTTCCGAGAGGAAATAGCGGTGGCAGATCGGAACTATCAGTTTTGCTTGGTGGGGCGCTGCTTAACAGATAGTGTTGCTCATTTTCCTTCTCTACGTAATACTATAGCGGATCTCTGGCACCCAATTGGAGGGATTTGCATCACGGATCTAGGAGGCAAATGGTATCTATTCCAATTTTTTAATGATGTTGATGTCCAAATGGTAGTTGTTGGTACGCCGTGGTTCTTCAATAATCACTTGATTATACTGCAAAGAGTTCGAAAGGGAGAACACCCATTAGATTTGGCGTTAACTTTTACTAATTTCTGGGTACAAGTTCATGAATTACCTTCAGGTTTAATGACTAAAGCTATGGCCAAACGGTTTGGGGATTGATTATGATAATTCCAGTCCAGTTTTTGGGATTCAAAAATATATGCGCATTCGTGTTTGTTTGGATGTAACTGCCCCATTAAAACGTAAGAAAAAGATTCAGATTGGGAAAACTATGACTGTGTATGCTCGTTTTAAATATGAAAAGTTAAGCCTGTTTTGCTTCATTTGTGGAAAGTTGGGGCATGGTGAGAGTTACTGTCCTTTTCGTCTTAAAATTGAGCCATCAAAAATTATTTTTGGCTGGGATTTATCACTGCGTGCGGTGTCAAGACTACGGAATACGGTGGTGAGTAGGTGGTTGCGAGAAACTGACGGGTCACAGTGTAGTGATGGAAATATAGAGAAGAATACTGGGCGGAATTTAGGGGGAGATTTTAGGAATCAAGTATCTAATCCTAATTTAATTTCTTTGGGATCAAATCAACGGTATCCCACTAATGGACAGAGTAATTGGCGTAATTGGAGCAAGGGTGATTCAAATATTGCTGAGTTGGAACATGTGCCTATGGATCTGGTTTTGGAGGAAGAAAATAACCTAATAGCTGCGTTGGAAGGAAAAAAAAGGCAGAGAACTGTAGAGGGTGGTAATGATGTGGGAGGTCCTTTTGAATTAACGGCTAGTTCTGGTGGGCAGAGCAACCGAGCACTATGAAAATTTTAAGTTGGAACGTTCATGGTTTGGGGAGACCACGAACTGTTAAAAGGCTCAAGAATAAGCTGAGAGCCGTTAATCCTCGAATTTTGTTTCTTATGCAAACAAAATTATGTGCTAAAAAAATGGAGTTGGTAAGGTTGAAGTATGGGTTTGCGAATGGAATTGAGATTGGGGCAATAGGAACTAAAGAAGGGTTATGTTTGGGGTAGAAAGGAAATTCTTTGGTGATCTTAAGAGCTTCTCCTCCTTTCATATTGATGTCGAAGTCAATGATAATGAATGTGGTAAAGGTTGGCAGTTGACGGGGTTCTATGGGAATCCAGACAGTAGGAGTAGAAATGCTTCTTGAAATTTACTTAGGCAACTAAACCATGATCAAGATGTCCCTTAGGTTGTTTTGGGAGATTTCAACGAGATTACAAATTTTTTCAAAAAAAAGGTGGCCGACTTAGATCAGTGCATCAAATGAATGATTTTCGAATGACTTTAGAGGATTGCAACCTTAATGATTTAGGTTTTGTTGGACGGTGGTTTACATGGGAAAGAGGGAAGTTTTCAGCTACAAATATAAGGGAGCGACTGGATCGTGGAGTAGCTACGCTGAATTAGGTGAATCTGTTTCCAAGCTATCAGTTAGAGTATTTAAGTCATTCCTTTTTTGATCACTGTCCCATTCTTTTGGACACTATGCGGATAAGAATGAATGATCATGGTAATTCTGATAACCTATTTCGGTTTGAGGCCAAGTGGTGTTTGGAAAGTTCTTTTGAGGAGGTGATTAAAAGATCGTGGGCTGATTCTTCAGGTAGTGTGCTGTGGAAACTTGAGAAATTGGGTCATCAGTTACAGCAATGGAGCAGATCCAAGATTAAAGAGGATAAGGAGAATCGCGTGGCTCTAGAAGATCGATTGAATTGCCTCTATAATCAAGAACCTTCTGATGAGATTTTTGCTGAAATCACGGATGTCCAATTAGATATTAACTTGGAGGCTAATAAGGAAGAACTTTTTGGGAGCAACGTGCCCGTGTTAACTGGCTGAAGAGTGGAGATCGGAACACCAGCTATTTTCATAAGGTAACTGTTCAATGCCGATTTCGTGGCCACATTTCTGGTTCGTGGATGAGAATGGTAGAAGTTTGTCTTCAACTAAAGAGATGTTAAGGTTTACTTCGGACTATTTTATTAATCTTTTTTTGGCTTCTGATATGGGTTCGGATGATCATTTATTCAGTTTAGTTGAAAAAAAGAGTTACTGATAGTATGAATGAGACCTTGCTAACACAATTCATTGAGGAAGATATTGTTAATGCTGTCAAGTCAATGCTGTCAAGTTTGAAAGCCCCGTAATTTTTTTTTCCAAAGATACTGGTACATTATTAGGGCTGATATATGTATTTATTGTCTTTCTATTCTGAATGGTGAAACCGCATTAGGAGATATTAATAAAATACACATCGTTTTGATTCCTAAGGTTGAAAAGCCAAAAAATCTGTCACAGTTCAGACCCATAAGTTTGTGTAACGTTGTTTACAAAATTATCGCGAAGGTCTTGGTGATTTGTATGAGTGCAGTTTTGAGGAATTGTATTAATATATTAATGAAGCTTAAGGAGCTTTTATCCCTGGAAGGCTTATTTTAGATAATGTGCTTATATAGCTTATGAGGTTCTTCATTCTCTCAAAATAAATAAGAGTGGCAAGAAATGGAACTTTGCGCTTAAACTCGATATGAGTAAAGCGTATGATCGTGTGGAATGGGATTTTTTTACAGGGATGATGAAACAACTGGGTTTTCATGAGGATTGGATCGTACTCATCATGCGTTGCGTTTGTTCCGTCTCTTACTCTGTGAGCCTTAAGGGAGCTAGTAGTGAATGGTTCTCACCTTCAAGAGGTTTACGACAGGGAGACCCTCTTAGCCCTTATCTTTTTCTAATATGTGCTGAGGGTTTTTCTACACTTATTAAGGAAGTTGAGCAAAAAGGTTTGATGAGAGGTGCTTCAATTGGTAGGGAACGATTCTCAATTAATCACTTATTTTTTGCTGACGATTGTATTCTCTTTGGTGATGCTACGCGTGAAGGATTTAGAGTGGTTCGTGATGTTATTCGAGAGTATGAATTAGTTTCGGGGCAGTGGGTGAATTTTGACAAGTCGCTTATTTATTTTGGGGCGAACGTGGAATCTAGCGTCAAAGAGGACATAACCAATTTGTTAGGAGTTCGGGTGGCTTCAAACCTTGAGAAATACTTAGGCTTGCCCATGATGGTGGGCCGAAAAAAAACATGGGCTTTTGCTAATTTTGCTGATAGGTTTAGAAAATGAATTGAAGTGTGGAGTTTGCGCTATTTGTCAATGGGAGGGAATGAGGTATTCGTAAAGTTAGTTTTGCAGGCTATACCGCTCTATGTTATGCAATGTTTTCTATTGCCAAAGTCATTATGTAGAAAGCTTGAAAGTATAATGAACAAGTTTTGGTGGTCTAATAACAAATCTGCGAAGGGTATACATTGGAGCAGATAGGAGCAATTATGTAAACCGAAATGTGCTAGTGGGATGGGGTTTAAAGATTTGGTTTTGTTTAATAAGTTTTTAATTGCAAAACAGGCCTGGCGTATTTTATCCCAACCTAATTGTTTGTTAGCCAAAGTTGGATCTTACCTTTCGTTTACCTGGAGAAGTATCTGCTAAAGTTGGATCTTACCTTTCGTTTACCTGGAGAAGTATCTGCAGCGCTCGGGAGTTGATTGCAAATGGGATGTTATGGCGTGTTGGGGATGGAGCTCGCATCAACATTTGGAATGATCCTTGGTTGTCTGGAAGAGGAAACAGTAGAGTTTCAGTTCAGAAAATTATGCCTAGTTGGACTTCTGTAAATCAATTGATTGACCATGAGACTTGTACCTGGAATAAGGAGCTGGTTCATACTATAGTTGATGATTCTACAGTAGCTTGTATTTTTTTTATTCCTATTGCTGGGAGTAAGTCGGAGGACATGTTGGTTTGGAAATTCGAAGGGTCTGGGGAAAGTACAGTGAAAAGTGGGTATCGGGTTCTAACTACAGAACATTTATAGAACACTATTTCTACTACGACTAATGTTGATGACTACAATGATTTTTACAAGTCATTATGGGCTTTACACATTCCAGGAAAAGTTAAAATACACATTTGGAGGATGTTTACAATTTTTTGCCTCATTTTTGCAACTTGGCGCGTACAATTCAGATTGTTGAAGTCATCTATCCACTGTGTAAGGCTGATCCGGAAGACTCTAATCACCTGATGTGGTCTTGTGATATTCTACAGCGTGTGTGGGCAACTTTAAGAATCATGATCCCATGATTTGGAGACTTGTTGTGTTGCAAGGAATGTTTTGTTAAAACTTTCTCTGCAGCAAAAGAACAGCAAAAACAATTCATTATGCTTTCCATATGGAGTCTATGGTATCGAAGAAATAAACTAATCCATGAAGGCGTAAAGTTTTCTCTATAGGAATTATTAGGGTTTATTAAAGGGTATGAGCAAGAGCTTAGACTTATTTAGGAGAATCATTGTCTATCTTCTAGATCTATGACAAAAGAAATTTGGAGACCCCCAGACACTGAAGTTATTAAATCAATGTTGATGCGACTTTTCAAAGTTCAGTTAGACTCGCTACAACAGCAACTCTAGCCAGAGATTCAACAAGAGAAATTGTAGGGGCGGAAACTTATCTTTTTCCGGATGTTTTTGATGCCTTTGTGGCTGAAGCAAAGGCATGTGAAAGGGCGTTAATTTTTGCAGGTGCGATGGGCTTTCAGCGACTGATTGTAGAAGGTGACTCACTGACTGTCATAAAAAATATTAAGAAAAAGGAGAAGGATAAATTGGTTCTTAGGCATATTACACATCATATTAGTATCCTGGAATCTCAGTTTGATAACGTCACATACCATTTTGTGCCCCGTATGGCTAATAGAACATCTTAGACGTTACTGGAAGGTCGAAGAAGTCAGCGTTTTGGTGTTTGGGTAGATGGAGTGCCTGATTTTGTGAAGACGATGACGATGAAGGGCCACTTGGATTGGACTCAGAGTTACCATGGTCCTTTTAATTTGCTTTGAAAAGTGGAGAAGGTTCGATGAATCTCCATTTTGGATTCAAAGCTTCCGTTCTTCTTCCTTACTAGGTCATTTTTCTCAAGAAGATGAAGATGGTCGGCTGATATTTGGTTTGGTGGGATGTAGCTGATTGTTTGGCTTTGGGCAATTTTTTATGGTTTTGGTTGTTTCTATGTGCGTTTATTATCTTGCCTGCTTTGACAGCTGGTTTTCTTTTCTTTGTGGCCTTTGTCATTTCATGTTGCTATTCTATTTCTTTGGTTTTTGTTTGTATTGTCTTTTCGTGTTACTGTTTTGCTGAGTTATCTCAGCGTTTTTGTCTAGAGCCAAGTTCTAATAAATATCAGTCAATTTATAAAAAAAAATACATAAAAGAATATTGGATTCAGACTAAAAGATATCATTATAATATAATTTAAAAATAATAAAATACATGGGTAGTTGCTCCATGATTTCA
This sequence comes from Gossypium hirsutum, assembly GCF_007990345.1. Lineage (NCBI taxonomy): Eukaryota > Viridiplantae > Streptophyta > Magnoliopsida > Malvales > Malvaceae > Gossypium > Gossypium hirsutum. Next base: position 93,013,252 of record NC_053436.1, read on the forward strand.
AATGATTCGTTGGACACCATTGTTGGCCTGTACGAGTAAGGCTTTTTCACTCATCCACTATTGCTTATGTGGTGCTTTTTGATTTTCAAACTATTTGCTTGGAAAATTCTAGAGGACAAATCAAGTTAGTGCTTGATTGCAAAGAAATTTATGATTGATGAGGAGGGAAAATGAATTTTTAAGCATATCTAAAAAAATTTATCTTGTTTTGATTTTTTTAACCTAAGTTTTCAAATTTATTTTTAAACTTATTATATTTAATGTAACACCCCAAACCCGACCTAGACGTTATGGCTGAATATGGCGATGTCACATGGAATAGAATTTATGAAGTTAAACCGTTACCGTTTGTTAGCTTCTATTAATCCTTCGTCAATTTTAAAACTATTTTCATTAATTGATTCGTTTCAAAACATATTTTGTAGCGGAAGCTTTTAAAACCGTGATATTTAAAGAAAATCATTCGTGTTTGGAGAAAACGTTGTGCTTAATAAAACTGAGTTTAGTTGCAGTTCGCAAGTTCATGAAACAGTTAAAATCCAAAATAAATGCAAACCGTCCAAAAGTCCCGAATTACATAAAAAAATTACCCATAAAAATAGAGAATAAAAACCATAAATGAAGTTTAAACAGTGAGATAAACAAGTGGTCACTGTTGAGTCCTCTGCCGCACCAGTCCGTCTAAGTCTGGGGATTTCCTGTATAGTTAAAACAGAAAGGGGTGAGTTTACGTAAATTTAGTATGTAATCCCCATAGAAGACTTGCATACAGTCAAACAACAGTTATTAATCAAATGCAGTCTGGCCTAAGCTCGTTACAGATTCAAATACAGTTTAGGCCTTAGCCCATTCAGATACAGTATGCATACAGTAACAGAAATCAATATCCTACCCACCAGCCTCTACACACCATCTATGATCATCCCTACACACCATGTGGGGTTTAAAACACCTACCCAACACTACACACCAAGTCGTACCGAATGCCGCACATATCAGTAATATTGCAGCTGAGCTGCCAAATCACAAGTATGAAAGCCTTTTCGTACACTTCCTCTAATAATCAATCATTCCACCCCAATGTAGATGCGACTAACATGCTCAATACATACTTTATATATTCAGATCACACGATTTTAGGGTCTAAGTAGCACTTTCACAGTCATTTTGGGAAACTCGTGCAACCCTAGAAAACATTTTAGCTAAATGGGCCCATAGGCCCATGTGGTTTGCTCGTGCGGGCCCACGCGCCCAGTTTGGTCTTGCCCGTGTGGATCACACAGCCTGGCCCAGATATCATACACCCGTGTGGGCATACACTCCCAGTCTGATTTAGCCTGTGTGGCCCACACGGCCACACCTCGGCCATTACATGTCATGTCTAGTGCACGGCTTGACCTTCATCGATCACGCGGCCGTGTTGCCACACACGGCCTACCACACGATCTACCACACGGCCGTGTGGCGTTGATAGTAAGGTTTTTAACTTTTGCCGAAAACCTATCTTCTTGCATTTTGGGTACACACTTAGTATTGATTCGATGCAAAAACACTCCTGAATAGAACAACACCTAAAATTGATACCATAAACTTCTCCAAATTAGTCATAAATCTCGATTAAACTGAAATTATGAAATCAACAATATTTCAATCAAACATTTAACACTTACGCAACAACCCCGAACAGTTCAACTAAAATTTTGAATGGGGAGAGCCCCTAACCTCTTGTTTTGCTATTGCCAAAACAACTAATAAGTCTCCAAACGATAATTGGAAAACAAGATTACTAAAAAGAACATTTACCTCTACTTACCGATCAACTAAATAGAGGGGGCGCAAAAAGGAAATAGTTGAAATAGAAATCAAAACAAAAAGAAAAGAAGAAAAAAAGAAAACATAAGGCAGAATTTCAGCAGAAGGAGGAGAAAAGAACGTCAGTTTTCTACAGAGAATTTCTTTTGGGAAAACAGATTTACCTAAACCCTTAAATTCACCAATCCACTCACCCACTTCTTAGAATTCCATCAATACTGAAACACTTGTGCAACGCCCAGCAAAAATAAACTTCCACGCTCACGCAGGGATTCGAACACTTGATCATCAGCAATCCTAACACTCCACTTAACCACCAGACCAACAAGCCTATTTTGATATGTTTCTACAAATTCTCAAATATAAGCCCGCTGAACAAGGGTAGGGCTTTATTCCAAAAATCATAAAACTTGCCAAACGCAGGGTTTGAACTTAGGACCTAAAACACACACCCAGAACACTTAACCACTGAAGCAAATACACATTTATCACATTTTCAAAAGGCCGAAATAGAAATTTTGGGGCGTTACAACTCTACCCCCTAAAAGAAATTTTGACATCAAAATTTACCTGATCAGAACAAATGATGATACTACTAATGCATCGCATCCTCAAGCTCTCACGTGGCCTCTTCAGTGCTATGATTCTGCCACAGCACCTTCACTATTAGGATAGATTTCTTTCGAAGAACCTTCACATCGCGATCCAGAATCTGAACCGGCCCCTCCTCGAAGGTCAAATCGGGCCTAACCTCAATCTCTTCCACAGGGACAAAATGAGCAGGATCGAAGCGGTAATGCCTCAACATCGAGATATGAAATACGTCGTGAATACGATCTAGCTCTAAAGATAACTCCAACTGATAAGCGATCGGTCCCTCTACTTCAGAATTTGGTAAGGCCCAATAAACCTAGGGCTCAAATTGCCCTTGCGACCGAACCTCAGAACCTTCTTCCGTGGTGAGACCTTGAGAAACACGAAGTCTCCCATGGAATACTCAATTTCACACCTAGTAAAATCTACATAAGGCTTCTTTCTAACAGAAGCCACCTTCAGATGATCCCTAATCAATCGAACCTTATCCTTAGTCTCCGAAACCAACTCAGGACCCAAAACTCGACGTTCACCCAACTCAGTCCAACACAAAGGAGTACGACACTTACAACCATGCAAAGCCTCGTAAGGTGCCATCTGAATACTTGACTGGAAACTGTTAATGTAGGCAAACTCGACTAGCGATAGATAATCCTCCCAATTGCCTCGGAAATCGATAACACAACTCATCAACATATCCTCTAGTATTTGAATTGCCTTCTCAAACTGACCATTGGTCTGAGGATGGAACGCAGTACTGAAGTCCAATCTCGAACCCAAAGCTTCATGTAACTTTTTCCAGAACCGAGACATGAAGCAAGGATTCCTATCAGAAATGATTGAGACCGGCACCCCTTGAAGTTTCACTATCTTCGAAATATAAAGCTTCGCCAACTTTTGAAGAGAATAGTCGGTCCTAACCGGAATAAAGTGCGTAGACTTGGTTAGCCAATCCATGATGAACTAAAAAGAATCCTTCTTTGTGAGTAATAGAGGAAACCCACTAACGAAGTCTATCGTTACTCCCTCCCACTTCTATAGCAGAATCTTAATCGGCTGTAATAAGCCCAAAGGTAACTGAAGCTCAGCCTTAACCTGCTGGCATGTTAGACATCGCGCAACAAAATCAGTAACCTCATGTTTCAAACCCGGCCATTAGTACAGTTCTCGAAGATCTCAGTACATCTTATTCTCACCGGGGTGCATACATAAGGGCTACTATGCGCTTTTCTCAGAATGGGCTGCCTCAGATCAGTATCATTCGGTACACAAATCCTACCACAGAAATAGAGTACCCTATCATTGTAATAGCTTAAATTTTCCCGGCCCATAAAATAAACAAAAACAAAAACAAAAAAAAAAGAAAATAATAAAAGTCCAAATTATTAACAGAATCAGAGGAGCTAGGGTTTTTTGAAACCCTAGGCGCCACAAGCACCCCGACACCAGGCCTCATCTCGCGCTTCAATCGACGCGCCAATACATCATTAGCGTTTGATTGTCGCCGATTTTCTCGTCGTTACCTGCAAAAAGGGAAAAAAATACACAACAAACATGGCAAGGAATCGAACAGAAGAACACACCAAATTTGTACTTAGAAAACAGGGGCTATAAAAGCCGAATATCTTCACTGTAATAGGGGCCTTTTTTTACACAGATATAAAAAGATACACACATATTTTTACAATAAAAATACCAACATCTTATCGAAGAAACAGAGGTGATTTGCCTTTACTTTTTTTCCTTTTTTGTTATAAATACATACAAATATCACTAAAATAAAATAAAAGGAAATTTACCATCAAAATTGCGCTGAAAATCGAAACTCTTCAGCTTCCGACCGCCGTACATGGTGGAGTCGACGGCGGCGCTTGTGCGCGTGGGCGCATGGGAGCCCGTGGACGGAGGCTCGACAGAGCTCCGAGGGCCTGCTCTCAATCCTCTTTTAGAGGGTTATTTTTTGTTTTTTTTAAAACGGGTTTAAAATGATTTTTGAGGCCAAAAATTTGGCTTATATATCCTCATAGGAACAACGTCGTTTTGGCTTAAAACAATAGGCTTTAAAACGGTGTCGTTTCAAGGCTGAGAATCCGCGCGTTGACCCGTGACCCGGGGAGGATCCGCGCGTTTTTGGTAAATGGGCAAATTGATGTTTGAGCCCTTCTGCATTTTTTCATTTTTTTAATTTCGTTTAATTTTAAATTTCTCTATTTTAAATCTGGCCCTAATAGTTTGTTTCTGTTTCAATTTGGTTCCTGAACCCATTAAAGCGTAATCCTCGAAACAGCGCCGTTTTGGGATTAGGGCTAATTGTCCAGTGAGTCCCTCGGATTTTAGTGCGCGTTTCAATTAAGTCCAAAATTTTTCATTTTAAAATTAACCCTAGAGTTTTGTTTTTATTTAATTTTAATCCTTTTTAAATTTTTATATAATTTATTTATTTTAAATATTATATATATTATTTATTTTTACTATAAACATTATTTATATATGTAAAAAAGTTATTATATATTTTATTTTTATTTTTATTTGTGTATTATTTATTATATTATTTACATTTTATTATATATTTTGATTTATACATTTTATTATATATCATTTTATTATATATATTATTCATTATATTATTTTTATTTTATTATATATTATATAATTATTTATTATTTATTATTATGTATAATTTTAAAAATTTGTAAATTATTATTAAATATTACATTTTTATATATCATTATTAAAAATTTAGTATGTAATACTCTAAAATTTACTATAAAGTTTTGTTCCTATTATATATAATATTATTTTTATAAAATATATATTAAATTATTACATCATATAGTATATTTTTATATATATTAACCATTTTATAAAAAATTCTCCTTTATTATTTATCTATTGTTTTAAATATTTTTTTAATACCTCATTTAATTTTAATTGTATTTAGTTTTTTTTTGACTTATTTTTATATGTTTATAATTTGTTTATTTATTTTTGCGTCCTTTTTGGATTTATTTAGTATCGTTTTAATATGTTAATTTTATCTCATAAATTATTTTTTATTTTTATGTTATTTATTGTTTTTTATATATTTGCATGAAAATTGATTATTTATGTTGTTATTTTAAGTTATATTTGCATGAAATATTATTACATATGTATTATGTAATTTATATTGTTATATTCATTGTTTTCTATGTTATATTTTGCATGAAATGTTAATGCATGTATATTTATGTTATTTATGATTATATATACATGAAAGGTTAATGTATATTATAAAATTTATGTCGTTATTTATCATTTTCTATATTAAATTTGCATGAAATGTTAAAGTATGTATCATATAGTTTATATTGTTTAATATTGATATCTTGTAATATGTTAAATGCATCATTGTTATTAAAAATTTATATTTCATTTAATCCAAAAGAATTTTAAAAATGAGGCAATGTTTTTGGTATTTAGGAATTCGGGAAGTAGTGCCTAAACATGCTGGGTTGCGATTTCCCGTTTGTCTAAATGTCTAAAAATATCCTTCTATATAGATTTTGTAAATCACGAGATGATTTCAGTTACGAAAGTTTAAGAATATCGTGTCCAATCATGCTGGATGTGATGTTTGTACTCTTTTGGAGCGAAGGAATCTTGATTTTCAACTCAAATTATTACGGTTTTAAAAAGGGATTTTATTCCTAAATCCCTTCAAACTTTTGACATTAAGACAGAAAACTATTCAATTTGGTACTAATTTTGGGAGTTAAGAGGGTGCTAATCCTTCCTTGTACATAACCGACCCTCGAACCTATTTTCTCACAATATCGTAGACCAAAATGTTTTATAAGGTGATCCAATCACACCTAAAAAAGGTTGGTGGCAACTCCCGTTTCAAAATTCATTTTTTTAAAAAAAAAATAGTTTGGACAGCTTGGCGACTCCACTGGGGACCAATAAGAGAGTCAAGCCAAAAATTGATTATTCTCTGTCTTAATGTCAAAATTTTGGAAAAATTTTTTAAAAAATATTGATCCTTTTACATGTGTTTGCTGCATATGTTTGTTATTTTGTTTTCGAACACATTTCATTTGCATAACCGATGTGGTCGCACCCTTAAGTGGGAGTGAAAAGCTACGCTTTCGTGAGGTTTTCACCTCCATATAGACTAGTGGATTGCTTCCAGGATACATCCGTACCTATGTCTTCGTGAGATTTTCATCTCTGCATGGCCATAGGGAAATGTATCCCCTTGAACTGAACTTGGTCCATATGAGCCTATAATGGGTGAGGATCGAGGAATCTGCTGGTTCAGGTACCCTCACTTTAGAACTGAAACACATGTAGTGAACTTTAAGTGCTTACCATAGGGAGTACAGTGATAGCCTTTAGTAAGTTACCCTTATAAATGCTTGTTTATTGTACCTTTTATATATGACACTGACTTATCTTATTTTTGCTATCATTGCATGTCACTCAACATTTAAATGTGTCAATTCACGGTTCAATTTCTAGATTAGAAAGTTTTGTAATGAGGAACGAATATCTTGATAAAGTGGAGGACAACGCCTTTGTCTGTACATGGTCAGAGAAAACCCAGTTAGAGAAATGAGATAGTGTCACCGAGGGGTATACGTTAGAGATGTGGGACTTCACTCGTATCAGTTCGACACAGAATGAGTTTCAGGAGCTGAAAGACATTTGGGCCTAATGGGATGATAGGGCTAAGCAGTTGTTCTACCAGAATTATGGAGATCTTCCCTATTTGCTAAACATCAAGGTGGATAAGCATCTGTTTCGAGCTAAGGTACAGTTTTGAAACCCTGCTTATAATTGTTTCACATTTGGAGAGGTAGACTTAGTATCTACTTTGGAGGAGTATACAACCTTGCTTCGCTGTCCAAGAATTCAAAGTAACAAAGCTTATGTTAGGGCTGCTAATCTCCCAACTTTTGTGAAGAAATTAATGATGATCACAGGGATGAGTGAACAGTAGGCCGCAGCTCGCATTCCGTGGGCTAGTTTGAGGGATCTGATATTGGCGAACCCAGATGTGAAGAAGAGGGTTAACGTCTTGGCCTTAAGTATTTATGGTTTGGTGATTTTCCCCAAAGTTATGGGACACATAGATGAGGCAATTGCGGATTTATTCGATCGACTTAGTAAACATAACACACCTGTGCCTGCAATCCTAGCTGAGACATTTAGATCTTTGAGTGCATGTCGGAGAACTGGTGAAGGAAGATTCATTGGATGCGCACAGTTGTTGTTAGTATAGTTCCACAGTCACTTTTGGAAGGTTGATAAGGTTCCTTGTCGATGTTCTTTAAGGATTATTCCCCCTTAAAGAAAGCAACAGCTACGCCAAGGAGGGACGACATTATAGAGGAAAGGTGGATGGAAATACTTCAGAATCTCCGAGAGGAAGATGTTATGTGGAAAGCCCCTTGGATGGCTCCTAATAAAGTCCTTTATCATTGCGGAAGCTTTGATTGGGTACCTCTTCCTGGAATTTGGGGAGTTGTTGGTTATACGCTATTACTCATCCTAAGGCAATACAAAGCGGGGCAGTTTATACTGGCAACACAAGGGTTAGCTCAGAGTGATTTCTCATATAAAGGGGATCATTATAAGAAGAAGATACGAGAGATTTCCGAGGCTTGGAAGAAGATTTGCTGTGTGAAGATTCTTACTGAAGGTTCGACGACAACTCTTGAGTACAAAGGGTGGTTTAGCAAGAGGATAAATGATAACATCCCTAGGTTGAGTTTAGGGGCTGCTCGATTGACGGATGAGAGTTTACGAGTGATTCCATCAGAGTTAGAGGTCATAAAATAAGAGTTCGAAAGGAAGAATTTGGAGCTCGGGAAAAAGATAGAGAGGCTTGAGGAGGAGAAGATGTACCTAAGCTTAGACATCGACGTTCAAAAAATTGAGGTCGAAGAAGTGAGGAAAGAAAAGAGGAAGATTGAGGAAGACCGAGATGACTTGAAGACGTAATATAAGAGGATACAACTATCAATGAAAAGAGCTGGATCGGGGAAATCTTCAGAGCAGTGGCAACAAGGGGTTCAAGAAGAAAGAGCCAAAGCCGAGTATTGGGAGAAGAAGTTCCAAGAGATGTAGGCGCAGAATCAGGCCCTAGAGAAGGAGAATCAAGGATTAAAAGCTAAGGTAGCTGAGTTTAGACGATCTCTTCATCATCACCGAAGTCGTAACTCTGTGGTCGAGTTAAAGGCAAGTCTAAACAAGATTGAGGAAATGAAGCACAATATTGGAGGGTCGGAAACAGCATTGCAGAACTGTGAAGATTGAGCAGCTCAAGGCAAGAGAAGGACATTGAAAGGGAGAGCTTCACCATTTTCAAGATCAAGTCAGATGTAGGGACTACCTCATGGGACAAGTCATAGTCCAGATTGAAGAAGTTGCTGATCATTTGCAAGACCTGGCAGCGCAAGCTAATGTATTGAGTACAAAGTATGAGTTAATGTCAGATAGAGGTTTAAAATTAGCTTTGTTATTGGATAGGGTTAAAACTCTGGGCCTGAGGGTGAAGACTTATTTGTAATCCGTTTGTGTAAAGATTTTTGTTTCTTAAATAACATTTTCTAAAAGAAACTGAATCAGAATCGATATCTTTTTGCATTCATGTATTGGCATCTCATCGTATCATATGCATTCCAATTTTTAGAAGGACCCTAATTAGTTAAAATTAACAGAGAGAGAGAGAGAAAGAGAGAGTGAGAGAAAGACAAAATCTGGAAACAACACATCCTTACGGTACACGCACTAAGACAAAGAATATGGATCAAAGACTTAAGCAGATTCAGAGAGAAATGCAAGAGCAATTGCACGAACAATTGACAAAAATCCAACAGGAGATGAAGGATCAAATGTTAGAGGCCCAAATGAATATGATGGCTGAAATGGCTCAGCTGTTGAAGGGGGCAACGGATATCACTGAAGAGGATAATGAGGATCATCCTCCGGGTTTTACTCCACCCCATGCGCAAACTCAACCTGAAGCATATCCCCGAAGGTCGTCCATCACAATAAAGCCTCAACATGGACAAGTCGATGCTAGAATACCCATTAACTTTCAAACTGGCTTAGGATCTAACCCGGGAGATAACCCTAATAATCCAGTCATCCCTGATTTAGATGTAGTTGAGAGGGAAGAGATAAGACTCGAATCATTAAGACAATTAGAGGAACGTTGCAGATGGTTAGAGGAGAAATTTAAGGCACTAGAAAACGCTGATAATCGTCAGGGAATTGATGCCAAGGACTTGAGTTTGGTCCCAGATTTGGTACTTCCTCATAAGTTCAAGATGCCAGAATTTGAGAAGTACAATGAGACTACTTGCCTTGAGGCTCATATCACCATGTTCTGTAGGCAGATGACTGGCTATGTAAACAATGATCAACTATTGATCCATTGTTTCCAGGATAGTTTGGTTGGGGCAGCGACTAGGTGGTACAATCAATTGAGTCGCAATAGGATCGGTTCTTGGAGAGACTTAGCGCAAGCCTTCATGCAGCAATATAATCATGTGACTGACATGACTCCTGATAAAATCACTCTGCAGAACATGGAAAAGAAACCTAATGAGAGCTTTAGGCAATATGCACAGAGGTGGAGGGAGGTTGCTATGCAAGTTCAACCACCGCTCTTGGAGAAAAAAACTACCATGTTGTTCATTAACACCTTGAAGGCCCCATTCATTACTCATATGATTGGAAGTACCACCAAGAGCTTTGCTGATATAGTTATGGCAGGAGAAATGATTGAGAACGCCATAAGGGGTGGTAAGATAGAGGGGGAAACTGCTAAAAGGTCAGCCCTAAGAAGGAAAGATAATAAGGTGAACAATACGAGTAGTTATAACTCAAAAGCAATTACGGTTAGTCAACCTAGAGCAACTACAGTTGGGCAATAGGATTCCTAAAAGCAGGGATCTGGTACGAGACAAAATTCTGAAAAGGTCCCATTTATGTCTATCCCGGTGACGTACCGGGAGCTTTATCAAAGTTTATTTGATGCGAATGTAATAGCTCCTTTTCATTTGAAACCATTGCAACCCCCATATCCCAAATGGTACAATGCAAACGCCAAATGTGAATACCATGCAAGGATATCGGGACATTTGATCGAAAATTGCACTGGCTTTAAAAAAGTAGTGGAAAGACTTATCAAGATAGGAATTGTAAAATTTGACGACACCCCTAGTACAGAGAACCCGTTGCCAAACTATGGGGATCAAGGGGTAAACGCAATTGGGAAAACTAGTATGAAAATGATTAAGGAGGACGTGGCCGAGGTAAGAATACTGATGAAAGTAATCTTGGAAGAAATGATGAAAAGAGAGATAATAATCTCTGACAAAAGGAAATAAAGGAGTGAGGGACTACTGTGAGTTCCATGCAGAAGAGGGACACGAGATCCAGGAATGTGACGAATTTAAGGCTTTGGTACAAAGTCTTATGGATAATAAGGAGCTGGAATTTTATGAAGCTAGTTTAGATGAAGGACACGTATGCACATTGGAAGGTGAACCAAATAATCAAAGAAGCAACCGGCCAAGGATCATTATTTCTCTACCAAGGAATAATGAAGTTGAGACACAAACAGCGCTGGAAGTCATTATTCACAAACCCGCTTCCTTTCCTTATAAAGATAACAAGAGGGTACCTTGAAATTATGAATGCAATGTGACAATGCTGGAGAGAGAAGATATAGCTAGTATTTTTAAGGAGGCTCAAGTTAAAGGGTCTTACACACGTAGTGGGAAGTGTTATGATGCTGAAGGCGTCAGAATTGAGCCCACGAAAGTGAAAGCCTTTGACATTGAGAAGGAGAAGGGGGCTGAGGTACTTGTTAATGAGCCAGTGAAGGAAGAAGAAGCTAGAGAGTTTCTAAAATTCCTAAAACACAGTGAGTACAGCGTGGTTGAACAATTGCGCAAACAACCAGCTCGCATATCAGTGTTGACTTTGCTTTTAAGTTTAGAGGTACATCATGAGGCGTTAATGAATGTGCTCAACGAGACTTATGTTACTAATGATATATCTGTCAACAAGTTGGACCGATTGGTTAGTAACATAAGCGCTGACAATTTCATTTATTTTAATGATGATGAAATCCCACCTGGTGGTATGGGATCAGTTAAAGCTTTGCACATCACCACTCGTTGCAAGGGATATACATTGCCGAGTGTACTTATTGATAATGGGTCAGCCTTAAATATTTTGCCATTGTCTACATTGAACAGATTGCCTATAGACAATTCTCACATGAAAACGTGCCATAATATAGTGAGAGTATTTGATGGCACGGAGAGAAAGGTCATGAGAAGAATTGATATCCCTTTGATGATCGGGCCAAACACGTATGAGGTAGACTTTCTAGTGATGAACATCAAGCCCTCTTATAATTACTTGTTGGGGAGGCCTTGGATACATTCAGCAGGAGCAGTGCCCTAATCTTTGCACCAGAAATTGAAGCTAGTAATAGACGGACAGCTACTCACCATAAATGCGGAGGAAGACATCATAGCAGCAGTTACCAGTGACGCACCCTATGTAGAGGCGAACAAGGAGGCCGTTGAATGTTCCTTTCGTTCCTTAGAATTCGTTAATGCAACATTTATTTCAGAGGGGAATGAGGTGCCGGGTTTTAATTTGTAATAAGGCCACTTTAATTATTTTTAGTTGTTTTTAGTATGTTTTGTTAGCTTAGATATTATATTGTTTTAACTGTTTGAAATTGAATAGCTCTAGGGCGCGTTTTAAAAAGGTTACTTCATTTCAAAATATCGCTATAATAAAGCAAGGCTTCCGCATGAAAACCTTTTCAAAATTAATAACCTTTTTAAATAGTTTTAAACGAATTGGTTTTCCCTGAACAATCACTCAGTTAAAGTGTGGCAATGGTTGTGTGCATGTCTAGGAATTGATCCGTGGAGAGCTGGGTACTTAAGCAGTCTAATTGACTCACCTCCTCTTTTCTGGCTTCCTACCTGGTGCACAGCTTTCATTCACTTTAATCTATAACGAGGATATTCTTTAAACACTAAGAAAGACTTTAGATAAAACATGAGTTTTCTAGTAACGCTTCAATGTGACACGCCGGATTCGGTCGTAATGTCTGGTCTATTTTTAGGGTATTACATTTAATGGTATCAGAGCCCGATTGTAACAACTCGATTGTGGATCAGGGTCCGAAAAGCTTTTCAAAAAATTTTGCTAAACTTAGGGTATTTTGGAAACAGCTTTGGAAAATTCTTTTCAAAGATATTTTACAAGGTATACATGTTTTAAGGATTCAATCTTAAAATGGTTTAAGTTTTTCTGGGTTTCTGAAATTTGATAACCGAAGAAGTGGCACACTGAATCCCTGGCACCAAGTCTGTAAGTATTTTTATTCTGTACTGTACTGAAATATTGTTATACTACTATAGATAGTACTGAGACCCTACTATGATTCTGTAGTTAGGGTAATACTGAAACTGTAGAAACTGAGACAGTAGGGAAAACCGAAAACTTTAGAAGGCTGCGACTGTAGCTAGGATACGATACTGCAAAAATAAGAATTTTGAAATACTCTTTATGCATAGGACATCTGTATAAATACTGAAATTTTTGAATCGAGATCTTGGTAGTTATTGTTATGCATGCTGATAATGTAGAGTGTTGATTCTGAGGGTAAGCGAAGTTTGCCAACTTCGGGTAGCGGTAACTCGGAGCTTAGGACTGAGGCATTGGCCGAGTTAGTAAGGAAAGTGGTAGAAGCAGCATTGGAGATCAAGGTTAAGGAAATTAGGGAAATGCTTCAAGCAGGGTGCTTGGAGTGTAAGAAGAGGAATGATTCTCTTTCTCAGAAGACTGAGCCTCGTTCTGTGAAACATGTTAAGACACGACCAAACTTTCCAACCTGCAAGAACTGCAACAGGCGTCATCCGGGTGAATGCCATAGGAAGACAGGAACATGCTTTAGATGTGGGTCCAAGGAGCATCGAGCTCAGAATTGCCAAGCTTATTTTATTTAAGTGTGTGTTACGAGTTGTATGCGTACTTTATAGATGTTTCTTTACTTTGGTAATTAGACGTTCTAGGTCGTACTAAGAATTATTTTTAATTAGAGTGCGCAACAGAAGCATAGTGGTTTGACTTGAGTAATACGGTTAGTTGATAGTTTGAAAATTTCGAGGACGAAATTTCTTTAAGGGGAGTAGAGTTGTAACGCCTCGATTTTTGGGCCTGGAAGTATTGGGCCTTGAGTCTGCGTTCGGGTGGAAAACGACCCGAATAATTTGGCTGTTATTATTATTATTTCGTATGTTTAGTTTAGTAATTAAATAAATTACGAAGGGTTTATGGTGTGGGAAAAAAGGCCCAAGAGTAAATTTAATTCGAGGCAATTCCTGAATTTTAATTTTAGGAGAGAGGGTTCTGGCGATATGGGCTTTTAAAGTTGAGGTGGTAAAATAGGACATAAACAGATCTGTGGTAAAGTGGCATGTGGCGCCACCTAGGTGTTTGGGGAGTGACGTGTGGATGTTTAGAGGGAGCTAGAGTTCAAGTCACAAGGTAAACGTATTGTTACTTTTATTTTTTTTTGTGTGCGCATGTGTCGGGCATGTGATAGAGGTTAAGTAGAAATTTGGCTAGGGCTTTAGGAAGGTTGGGCCGTGGGTCTAAATGGCCATTAGGGAAACCTTTATTTTCTTTTTGTTTTTCCAAATTAGGGTTAGCCACCTAGAGCCTTCCCTTTCATTCTATTCTCTTCTCAGTATCTCAAAAAGCCGAAAAACACAAAGTTAGATCTCCTGAGTGCCGAATTCTTCCTTCTCTTCTCGTCTCTTCTTCTATTATCTTTTTCTCTTTCTTTTCTTCTCTAGCCAAAACATCCCTATCATTCTACTCATCTCCTCTTTCATTCCCATTCTTTTCTAAACCTCTATAGCCGATTTCCATAAAAGCTGAAATCCCAAAAGTTATTTCTTGTGCCGATTTCTTCTAGTCAAAATCCTCTATTTTCTTCATCTCTTTTGGCTAATTTTTTACATCCTCTAAACCTCAACCCCTGTCAGCAATACCACTGCAGAACCACCATACCAAATCATATTCCTCTTTACAATTCCAAAAGCCGAAAACACCATAGTTTTTAGGGACGTATAGCCGAATCTTTAGATCTCTAAGATTCGATTTCTGCAAGTGTTTAAGGGCTGGATCTGTATCAGATCTGAGTAGAAATTGAAGTGGAATCATTTTGGTTGAAAGAACTTGTGGTAAGTATTCAAATCTATTCTTTATTTCGGGTTTTAAAAAAGTCGAAATCCCTAAAGGCATAAGGAGGATGTCGATTTGAGCTTAAGGCTCTAAGGGTTGTAACAATTGATTTGTTTTGGTGTTAGTGTGATCCAGAGGCTGCTGATCAAAGGCTTGGACAAGTGGAACGACTAGATCTAGATCTAGTCTCTAGTTTTGGCAAAGGTAGGATCTCAAGGGCCATAGGTATTGATAGCAGATTATGGTAAGTAAGTTTATGATGGTTGCCATTGTATTTTGGATCTGATATGTCTAGTGACGATTTTAGGATATCGTGGGAGATTTAGATAGTAATTTTCACAAATCAGGTGTGTAAACGACACCCACTAGTAAACTAGATTGGCAAAAGTTGAAAAGCCAAAATGCCGAAAAGCCAGCATTTCGAGAACTTGCGAGCGTACGAACGCTCGTGGGATTGTTTGTATTGATAATTTTGGTAACTTCAAAGGTAAGATTGCAAAGTACACAATTTCGTGCACCTCGGTGAATTTGGGCCTCGATGGGCCGAAATTGGGTAATGTGCTAATGGGCCCATTTCGGTAAAAACGTCCGGTAAGTATTCTGAAGACGCGTTAAGAACTGTAATGAGAATGAAACCCTAAAAAGACTGATAAAATTACTGAAATACCTCTGTAAGGTAGAATTATTGTAATACCTTTAAAGGGGTAAGTTTACGATTACGCCCCTCGAGGGAAAATAACTGTTCTTACGCTATAATCTGACTGTCTTTCTGAAGTATGCCTTGTTAATTATATATTCTCTACATACATGTCATACTGCATGGGGTTGGGTTTTGTTATGGAGGAAGAACTCGTTCTGGTGGCTGTGCCACATATTCTGATATAAGTAGCTTTGCTGCGGATTATAGTTAGTGCCGTAACCGGTGCTAACACTGTAAGTGTAGGAATGACGTGGGTGATTTATTCCCCACAGGAAGTGTAGGGATAGACGGAGGCAAGTGCAGGATTGGATGGGGTTATCATCCATTAATCATATGAGACTGATTTGTTATGGGCCAACTGTGTTAATATGGGCAAGGCCCAATATATCTCAACTTGTAATAGGGCTACGGCCCAGATTGATACTGACATGGGCTAGGCCTAGTATACTCTGGTACTGTAAGGGGCTATAGCCCAGATTAATATTGATATGAGCTAAGGCCCAGTTAACTTTGATTTCTAAATAGGGCTTAGGCCCAGTAGAGCTTGAACTGATTTAGGCTCTAGTTGGGTTTACTTTACACACTGAGTTTTCCAAACTCACCCCCCTTTTTCTCATCTTTGCAGGTGAGCCTTAGATCGGTGGACTTAGACTGGAGGGATTCAGAGTGGCCATGTGGTCTGTTTAAAATAAGTGTTTATACCTTCACTTTTATTTTAGATTATTTCCTTTATGTTTTAGGGTTTTAATTTGTAATAAGGCTGCTTTAATTATTTTTAGTTGTTTTTAGTATGTTTTGTTAGCTTAGATATGATATTGTTTTAACTGTTTGAAATTGAATCGCTCTAGGGCGCGTTTTAAAAAGGTTACTTGATTTCAAAATATCGCGATAACAAAGCAAGGCTTCCGTAACGAAAACGTTTTCAAAATTAATAACCTTTTTAAATGGTTTTAAATGAATTGGTTTTCCCTGAACAATCACTCAGTTAAAGTGTGGCAATGGTTGTGTGCATGTCTAGGATTGGATCCGTGGAGAACTGGGTACTTAAGCAGCCTAATTGACTCACCTCCTCTTTTCTGGCTTCCTACCTGGTGCACAGCTTCCATTCACTTTAATCTATAACGAGGATATTCTTTAAACACTAAGAAAGACTTTAGATAAAACATGAGTTTTCTAGTAACGCTTCAATGTGACACGCCGGATTCGGTCATAACTTCTGGGCCAGGTTTGGGGTGCTACACCTGCCACGAGGTGATTGGATCGAAAAGGCTACCAGGTACATAGTTGGTGATAGAGGGCAACGATACACATTAGACTGTAGCAAATGCGACATGAGAGTCTTTAGCATATCATTGCTAATATACGGACTAGCAATAATCGTCTGATGAAATATAAGTATAGTAAAATAAAAATTACAGGGTAGATATTTATTTTAAAATATCATTTATAATATATTCTCTATATTTTAATAAAACCTTAATTAAATTTATTCAAATAATTTAAATTATTCCAATTTGATTAAATTATATTTTAAATTTGAAAATTTAAATTAAATAGCTCTAATGTAAAATCTAAATGATGCAACTCGAAATAATTTAAATTTGACAAATCCAAAGTTTTGCCTGAATACCATGTACAAGAAATAATCTAAATCTACATATAGATACCCAAGGGCGTAGCCAAGGAGGCTGGCAGGGGCCCCAATCCCCCCGAAAATGGTAAATTTTTCATTTAGGCCCTTTAAATTTTTTAAAGTTTTAAATTAGTAAATATAAAATTGCACTTTTGGTATAGTAAAACTTATAAAAATTTGATTTAATCCTTTAAATTTTATAAAGATATAGGCTATTCAAATGATGAAATTGTATTTTTAGTATAGTAAAAATTAATATTTAATTTCGCCCCCTAAAACATTTTTCTACTTTTGCCCCTGTAGATACCTAAATTTACTATCCAATTATTACCATAGGTAATACTTCCAAATAAAATCAACAGCATTAAATGTTTTTCCTATGCAATAATAAATGCTACCTACCACTTTTGGATTTTTTTTACTCTTTAAAGACAACTCATATTTCGAAAATTTAAACTAATAATTAGCTAAATTCTTCACTTACCTAAAACGGATAAAAATCAACTAAATTTTAAAAAATATATAAATTACTTTTAGATTTTATGATAAATAATTTTAGTGTTCATTTTGAATAGTCTAAAAAGTAATTTCGATTTGTAAATTCAAAGAATTAAACATGGAGTCAAAGGTCTCTGAATCCTTGAAAAATAACAATTCTTCAGGTGATTCTTCATCTCAATCTTCATTTTGTTCTCTAATTTTTGTTTAACATGTATAATCTTCTATTTACATTAACCAAACCTTGGCTTGTTTGATTTTATTTGGATATGATTTTATTGGGTTTATTTTTGTCCTTGAATTCAATTATACTAGGATAAAAAATGTTGGATTAATCTCTTTGTTATTTGTTTTATTTTTCCTTCTTTATAATTTTATTGTGCTTATTTTTGTTTAAATTATGTTATCATCATTATAATTTTTCTTTTTGTTAATGTTGTTGTTATAAATATTATAAGATCATTACATAAATCTTCTTTTAGAATAGTTGATAATATAGACAATTTTTCTCTTTTTTTTTTCTTTTCATTTTTTATTTGTAAGTTACACTAAGATTGAATTAATTTGGAATAACAGCTCAATGTTGTCCTAAATATCTTGATAAAAAAAATTGAAGTTGTTTACTGTCTAGAATTATTTTTCTTATATAAAAATATGAAACTAAGATAAAATTTATTTTGTAATGAAAATAAGTTAGCACAATTGTTGGTAGATAGAAGAGTACAATATTAATTTAATAAAACAAACAAAAAAATGTCACCAAACCCATCACATTGCTTATACCTTCTTCTTTTTTACCGATTATTGGAGAGATGCCTAAATAGGTTAGTGACAAAGACATACCTATTGAGGAAGATGCTAAAATTGTTAGAAATATTATCATAATTGCAAGAAAATATCTTTGTTTGGAAAATTTTAATGCCCAAGAAGAATTATTTACTATTGAATACCTTTCACAATAAAGTTTCCAATGGTGTTGTCCTACAATAAAAATATATAAAAAAAATACTTGTCAACTAGTGATTGAGAAAGATCAAAATTTGTAATAGAAATGTTCTTTGAAAAAGAAAGTAAGAAAGATTGCACTGTTATCACATAGAACTCTCTAGAATGGAAAACAAACTATTGTCAAGATGTTTCTGTTGTGTGACATGAAAACTTAGGTTCAATCTTTAGTATCCTTACTTGTACTTCTAATTACCAAAAAAACCTTAAAACTTTTTAGATTATATTCTATCGGATGAAGATTTATTCATGTTGAATTTAATAAAGAAAATGGGATAATAAAGATTATGGAGACACAAAATGTACATATTTTGGAACAAGACATTTCATTAAATACATATACTTCATTTTTCTAATTGATCTATTATCCTATTGTTTTCCTTTGACAAACTACAAAAACTAAAATCCAACACAGACCGTGGAAAAAGGTTTCCATATTTTAAACCTAAAAAACAGCCATACCTTAGACCAGAACAAAAAAAAAAATTTATGACTCCACAACAACCAACTATAGCTAAAAAGGGACATGGAAATGGTGGACCCAAAGATACAATCAATGGAACAATGAGGTAGCCTTCCTCAAGGAGATGAAGAAGCAATGCAAATCCACTTTCGTCCCAAAGCCTTATGTTCTCATACACAATTCAAACTGATAGCTTAATCAATAAGAAAGAAAAAAAAACCATAGACTAAATCAACAAAACACATTATTTAAGCAAAGATATAACCTAAACCTTGGCAAATATAAATGAAAAAAAGAACTCAAAAAAAGGATATATGCCAAGAAAATTCCATTAATTTTCCATTCTCTTATTTCAGGAAACTTAGGCATATATGCCAGTTTGAAAGAAAAATTAGGGGATTAGATCTTTTTTTTTAAATTTACAGAAATAAGTGATTTTCGTGGGGTGCAATTGGCACGTAGGAAAAAGCGCGCCCTGCTGGATGTGTTTTCACAAAAAGTGCATCCAACAAGGTTAGCCTCCGTAGCAGGCGCACTGCACAAAAAAATTTTAAAAAAAGCATTTTAGCTCCTCATCTATGTGGAATTGGCCCATAACTTTTCCCGAAATAACATATATAACACCTATGGTGTAAATTATCCCATAGGCTTCCACGTCGATCAATCGTAACATGTATTTCAGATGTTGTATTAGAAATGAGGCATATATCGAGTTGTGGCACGCCATGCCTTCTCAAGTTAGTCAATAAGAAGTCTCATAGGATGTCATTGAAAGCGCGTCCTACAAGGCCACTTTCCTTCTCTTTCTTGCCACGCTAGGAAAAAACGCTACCTATAGGGAGCTTTTTTGCCACCTGTACCAAAATCAATCAATCTATCTCACTAATTATTTTCTAAAAACCTTCCTTGTGAATAAATTTTACATTCCACATAGTATTTTTTGATCAATAAGGAAATTATATTTCTTAATTAGAAAGTCAAAAGCTAGACAACAAAGATGGTTTTAGACAGTAATCTCAAATTCCAATATGCACAAAAACCCAAAAAAAAGACTTTGACAATCAAAACAAATACATATCCAAAATCAAGATACATCAACATCCAAGATGAAAACATGCTCAATTTATCAATTCATACATTAGCTAAGGCAACTAAAAATCATGTAGGCTTTCGCTAGACATTAGAAAAACCTCCCAAGAGCCCTTTCCCTAAATTCCATCATAAAAAAATTCAATATTACCTTTGCACTACTCAAATAAAACACCTAGACTAAAGTAGAACATAATGGACAATTTATCAAACATAAGCATACTGCTCTTCAATAGGTTGCCAATCCCATGCATAATCCATGACGACACATTTATAATTAAAACTAAAATTGAACAAATTCAAACCTTAAAAGTAGTCGAACATCCACCTCTACTCACCAAAGCATTAGCATAAAACTCCCCTACCATGACAACCAGCCCAATCTAGTCCTCTTGCACATATTTGTCTCCCTCCATCTCATCTTCCATGGAAGAAACTTCAAACTCTATGGCAACAATTTTACATGGCCACAGTTTTGCCCTAACATTACCATTTTTTTGAAATTTGAGATATCACAAACTTCTAGCACTCTTATTAGATATTGCTCCTCTCCGCATTCTAATATCACAATTCATCAACTTTTTCAATTGGTTAGTTGTGATTAACACTGTACCTTTAGAGAAATTAGAAAGATTGAGAGTGTTCTCTTCCATAGAGATAAAGTCACCCCCAATGACGTGCAATGTTTATAATGTCTCCAATTTCCACCATGCAAAAGCAACCTTATAATCTCTAAATTAAACTGGAGGAAATTTGGTTGCATCTTTAATATCAAGAAGTGTAAGGCTAGAGATGATGAGGAGAAAACAATTTGATCCCTTAAGTTTAATACTAAACTTTTCTACATCAATTCATAATTTTTTTAATAATAACAATTGATAAAATTTATTTCATACAAATAGTAAAAACAATTTAGGATTTCAAAAATTATTTTTTGTAAGCTACTGTTTACTTGTAAATTAAAACTTAATCAATAGCAAATTTGGTTTTAGAAGCTAGTTTTAACTCCAAAGAAGATTTTATGAATGTTATTCAACACTTTCCATATAAGTTATGTCTTATTTGGATACCATAATTTGTCCAAAACATGTCTCCTTTTGAAAAAGTAAAAAAAAAACATGGTTTCTTACTTTCTATCATTACCTTAAGGGTTTTTAAGTAAATTTTCTGATTCTTTCATGTTTTAAATATATAGCAATGTGCCGTACAATTTTACTTACAGATATATAGTAGAATAAAGTTACTGACCTTATCTCTGATATGATTTACTAAATGGTTTAAAATTGATAGACCCAGGAACAACAGCCCCTATTCCTGTCGCACCTCCTGAAGCTCAAGTCCAGGTACCAAAGAGAAGAAACAAGAGGGTAAGAACATAATTTCAAGAGCAGCCACACCTTAGAAATTGAACATATAACTCTGTTAACTACCATTTTTTGTAGATATTTTGGGTTATAATTATGGTTCTCTTGAATGCTTTGCATGTCAGTTAAAGCCGCTGCCTGAATACATTAATAAATATATTGTTTCTGAAAGGCCACGCCCAGATGGGAGGATTGAAAAGGTAACCATCTTTAAATGAACTTTACAAGTCTTCCAATATATTTTTTCGCAAAAATATATCTCGTTTATCAATGTTGTCTAATAATATCTCTTGTTGCAGTA
Organism: Gossypium hirsutum; assembly: GCF_007990345.1. Taxonomy (NCBI): domain Eukaryota; kingdom Viridiplantae; phylum Streptophyta; class Magnoliopsida; order Malvales; family Malvaceae; genus Gossypium; species Gossypium hirsutum. The sequence goes on from NC_053436.1 coordinate 93,034,990, forward strand.
CTATCGGCACAAAGAGTTGCATCTTAATTTTCTATCACTAGATGAGGTGGAAAGGTATGAATCGAAAGACATTTACCCTGGGGGTGCAAAGAAGAAAAAGGAGAACGAAGACCAAATTGGATTACATGAACCTTTGCTAGTAAGTGTGCTATTTTCATAAACTTTAAAACCTAAACAAGTTTAATTATCATATTTATTTACATAAAAATTTAACTTTTCCTTGGTTATGATCCTTTTGAGAGTTGAATGTTTCTTGCCATGTCACTGTTATATTGGCATTTCAACTTTTGCAGGCATTGACTTATGAAGGAACAGAACAATTGAATGTAGAAGAACCAAACACTTCAACTAAGGAGATAATAATATATGAGAATATTGAAAATGTGGATACTTGCAATTCTCAAAAGCCAGGAATGCGTATTCCCGAAGAACAGTGTCACATGATAGAACCTTGCAACAATATGTACATGCCTAATCCTGCTACTGCTTCAGCACCAAAAGGTATCTCTTTCTACTCATTTTTAAGCATATTCTACCACTAACTCCAACTTATCAATTTTAATAAAGTACACATCGAATACCTATATCTACCTCCTCACTCATATATATGTTCCTTAGAAAATATTAATTTTCTTAATCATAGTCTAAACCACCCATAAAACATTGTAACCATGAATACTCCTTCCCATTTACACTTTAAATTCTTAAGGCCAATATCATATCTTCAACCAAAGAAATTCACCTATTAATAATAGAAATTATAAGTAAGATTATTTAGAAGACACATTTACCTACCTATGCCTTTCTCAATCCTCATAATCTCGGAAATGATAACCTCATCGAATCAACTAGCCTTTAGCCTAAGAGCTTTTCCTGTCTACCATGTTTCTTCTACCTCACAATATAAGACTCACTTCTATTCAAGAAATCCCAGTCCATTAAGGAATCTTTAGAGCTATCTTTAACGTCGGGAAAAAGCTTTCCACCTAGCTATTATATATATAGATTGATGCAACAGCCTTTACACCCAAAGTAGAAATTATTCCATTTGGCTAACTTTGCAACTCTAACTAGGTCTTGCATCTCGCCGCAATTGAGATGAATAATATTACCAATCTTATTAAGTTGGTTTCCACTGATGAACATTGTTGTTTTCCTTAAATCCTAAAATTTGAAAGAGTTACTTTCCATTGACAAAAGATCACTCCACACTCGAGCAATGTTCTGAATATTTTGTAGTTCCAAGCTTCTAAGGGAATACCACAAATCGCTGCCTATGTAGTTTTATGCTCGAGAAAGGTGAAACAAGACCAATAATCTATCTGAGCGAACCATTCCTTCAAATTCCATCAGGAACTACCTCCCTAAAATTTTCTTGACATTAATGTCAAAGACTCCATTCTCCTTAACAATTTCAACTTTATAAAACCCTTTCGTAATCCTCACCAAGCACCTGTCGAATTGGCCAACAACCATTATCAACCTTGATAGCTTGCACATCCTCCATATCAAATTTTATGAACAACACATGGGTTTTCAATCTTCTTACAGTAAAAAACAGTCAACACTTAGGTCCACTTTCCATTCATCTTCATAATATGCTTTACTCTTTCTCTAAAACTTTGTTTGTTATTGAACCTTGTAAATCCCACAAATAACTTGCACCCATAAAGCCAAAAGTTCATTTTAGGAAATACAAGTTTTCTTTTAGGTCGTAAATTTGATTATGCCAAGCTTTAAACTATTTCTGTTTTTAATCAAGACTTCATGCTCTTAGGGTAGGCTTTTTTCCTTTTTTTTATATATTTTGTTTTACTTAGAGCTACTTCTTCTTCTTTAGAAATAAACTATTTCTATCTTGTTATACTAAGATTTAGTGAGTGTTGTTTTATTTTTCTTCATTTTATAATAATTAATATTTCAATTAAAAAAAGAGAGATAGGATTGAATTTCTTTCTTTGGTTTGGTCCACATAACCTTAACACAGTTGAACAAAACCTAGCTTAATTGAAGTTTCATTTAAGAATAAAAATAAAATTTTCTCCAACTGAAATATATGTACCTATTTAATACAAGATATTGTGACTATGGTTAAGTCACATCAATATGTTTCATATAAACTTCTATGAATTAAGTCCATGAGATCAAAACTCAAACAAAGAGAGGAAGAATGAGAACTTGAGTCATGCACCAGCAATCCAAATAAGAGTATATAGATTTCTATTCAACACCACCAATCTTCCTCCTACCAACATTACTAAGAAAAAAAACCTATTTTAGATTTTTTTTTTAGCTTGGTTGCACCACCTGAAAGCATTTTGAATAAAGTAGATTAGCAATGCCCCAATAACATAAATAAGAGTGAGAGAAAAAGAGATCCCTTAAGTTTAACACTAAACTTTTCTATATTAGTTCATAATTTTTTAAAAATAAAAAATGGTAAATTTTATTTCATACAAATAGTGAAAACGATTTTAGTTTTCCAAAAAGAAATATCTTTTGAAGTAAATGAACACTTACAATTTTATTTTTGGATGGAAGTTTAAGGTTTAAAAATATTTTATGAAAATTGTTCAACACAAGGTTTTTAATATTAAACTCTTTCCACATATCTTATGTCTGGTTTAGATACCTTTAAGATTTTTTTAGGTAAATTGTCATATTCATTTTGTACTTCTTTCATTTCAAAAGGTTAACTATTCATCACGTGTGTGTGTGATTTATATAAACAGTTTTAGTTTTTTACATATATAGTATAACAAAGTTATTGTCCTGACAAAATTTACTAAATGGTTTGAAACTGGTAATCGCAGAAACAACTGGTTATATAATAGAGGCAACCCCTGTCTCTATGGTGCCTCCTAAACCTCAAGCTCCTACTCGGAAGAGAAGATACAACAAGGTAAGCATCCACAGACCTTAGAAACATAAACAAGTAGCTCTATTAAATACCATTTTCTTACACGATTATCTTGAATGCTTTACATATCAGTTAAAGCCGCTGCCTGAGTTCCTAAACAATTGGATTGTTACTGAAAGTCCACGCAAAAATGGGAGGATTGATAAAGTAATTATCTTTAAATGACTTTTACAACTCTTATGATCTATTTTTTCCCATATGTAGGCAAATATATATATGTCTCATTTATCACTAATGTTTGATAATATCTCATTATTGCAGAAATATCGCCATAAAGAGCGCAATATTACTCTTCGATCACTTCTTGAGGTAAAAAGGTATGAAACGGATGGCATTCTCCCTGTGCGTGGAAAGAAGAAAAATGAGAGCAACAAAAAAAGTGAATCACTAGCACCTTTTCTAGTAAGCATGCTATTTTCCTAAACCCTAAACAATTTCATTTCTCATATTTCTTTACATGATTTTTTTAACTTTTCCTTTGTAACAATTCTTTCGTGATTTGAGGGTTTCTTCCCCAATCATCATTATATTGCTTTTCAACTTTTGCAGTTATTGACTTATGGAGAAATTGGAGAACAGAATGAAGAACTAGAGGCTTCAACTATGGAGAGAATAAATTTTGAGAATATGCACGTGTCCAATGTTATTGCTTCAACTTCAACTGCACCAAAGGGTATCTTTCTCTTTCTACTCACTTTTTAAGCATATTCTAACCCTAACTCCAACTTTCCAATTTTCATGAAATACTCATATCTGTTATGTATTCAAACACTCGGCAATATGATTCTGAACTAAAACACATATCTACATCTGGTACTTTTTGAGAGTTATTCAACCATGGTTTTTTCTTCATTCAATAGGTAGGCGTGGAAGAAAGGGAAAAATGAAAACAGTGGTGAGTTTAGAAGAAGAAGCCAACATTGGAGTTGAACAGAATGATGAAGCTGTCCCGATAGATATTCCAATCACTGATGAAGCTACCCTAATAGATGTTCCAATCAATGATGAAGCTGCCCCTGTAGATGGTCCAATCATTGATGAAGCTGCCCTGATAGATGTTCCAATCACTTATGTTGAGAATTTTGGTGGTCCTAGCCGCTAAAGATGATATCTTTCTCATTATATACTCTGCTGCTTTCATGATGTAATACACATTTAAACTGTGCGTAAACTATCAGGAGTTTGGGTTTGTAATAATTAACTTTAAGATATTACCTTCATTGGATTAATGGGTGAAAGTTTTTATTGGGATGTTTTGTTGGATTTTTAACTCAAGGAAAAGGAATGGTATCCTCACCTTGTTTTCAGAAATACTTTATTTAATAGATATATTTTGTTATCAAAATTAATTGTTAATGCAGTAAAACGTGAATTTGAATATATTGAGGTGTGTTTATCATCTTATTTAAGGGTTGAAAGAAGATTGAGTAATTTTAGGCATTTTATGAGTAGTTAGAAATTTGATATAAAAATTAATATTGTAAGTGTATTTTTAAATGAAAATATGATTTTAAAAACTTTGTTTTTTATTTGTTGATTGAATTTTAGTTCGATTAACATCAGCATTGTTGACCAGAGAACGTGGATTTGAGTGCGCTAAAGTACATTATTTTCCTATTTAAGGATTGGGGACGGGATATGAGTAGTTTTAGGCATTTTATAAAAAAGAGTAGATAGAATAAAAACCTATAATGAGATTAATGTTATAAAAAATAAAATTTTAGAAAAAAAATTCCACTTTAGTTAGGTAATTTTATTTTGTTTCGCGATGATATAATTCTAGTGCGTATATATATAAAGTATTACGAGTGTTTTCTAGTATACATGTATATGAACTTTGTCCTTCTATCTCTTTCTTTAGGCTTGGGAGATTGAATTTTTAATGGCTGTCTTTGGTGAGCATTCGATTGGATTGAATCGAATGAAAAATTTTTGAGTTAATCGAGTTGACGAATTTTATTTTATCATCCTAACTCGATTTGAAATTTTCTCAAATTGAGTCCAGTGAGATGGAAATCGAATTGAGTATATTTGTTTGAATTAAATTTTAAAAAATAACTTTGGTTCCTTATGGCAATTGCCAATCACCGTAATCAAATTTGTTATTAACTTTCATTCCCTCATAATTTATTTATTGATATTTTATATACGGGTTAGTTTCTTTCTTTGCTTAGTTGCTTTAATTATCTTCTGGTTCTTGTCATTGAGTATTTTTAAATTAAAAATTATATTAAATGTAAAAAATGTGATTTTTCAATAAAAATTATTTTAAGGATAAAATGTGAACTTGATACCAATAGAAAATTTTAACATGAATATTTTATGTCATCATCAATAAATCAATTTTAATTGAAATTGATAATGATTCAGCATGATTAAATAATTTAATAACATAAATAGTACAAAATATGAAATCTAATTCAATAAAATAAAGACCTTGTTGTTCATTATTAGGAATTTCTTCTAACTGATTATTAGAACTACTTCCTAAGTTAAATATAAATATATATTCTTCACTATATGTATCAGAATCTGTTTCTAATATTAATTTGTATAGTATTTCCTCTTCTGAGCAAATTTTTAAATTTTGTTCTTCAAGTATTTTAATCATTTTTATTGCACTTTTCCCTTCATCATGACAATTTGGTGCTAGATGACCTTCATCACATATAAACCATTTACATTTTTGCTTTTTAAAACTTTTAAAAGTTTTTCTTCTAATAAATCTTTTATTCTTATTATTACCTGAATTTTATTTTTATCTTTTTCCAAGGTTTCCATCTGAGTAGCTTATATCTTCGATTTTTCTTTTTATGTTTTTTATAAGTATTAGGACGTATTGAGTTGCATCCGAATTCCCATTCATTTTCTAAAATATTTGTACAATGTTTATTACTTATTTTATGCTTAACTTGTTTAGAAGCCTTACTTTGTAAGCAGTAATTAGTTAATTTTTCTGTAACACCCCTAACCCATATCCGTCGCTAGAACAAGGTTACAGAGGATTACATGAATATACGGAACAAATACAACCATTTCATATTATATAACATTCATGTCAGAAATTATTCATAAAGTCCTTTCTATAAGCCCTCGAGGCCCAAAACATACATTAGAAACAAGTTGGGACTAAACCAAGTACTCAAAGAATTTTTTGTAAAATCTCAAAATTTTTCCAATGTGCAAGAGACACACACCCGTGTGGGCATTCGAAATAGGGCACATAGCCATGTCCCAACCTATGTTCGTACCCCTGTAACTCTCTAACTTGGGTCACATGGCCAAGTCACACGCCCGTGTGCTAGGCTGTGTGTAGGTGCAAGGGTCACACGGCCAAGCCACACACCCATTGGCCAGGCCGTGTGATCAATTTTAAGCGTTCTGTTTTGAAATTTTTAAGATGCAGGGGACACACGGCCAAATCACATGCCCATGTGCTAGGCTGTGCGTCACACACGGTTGAGATACACACCGTGTCTCTGCCCATGTGGACGAAAATAGGCCATTTCCAATGCCACATTTCTCACCCAAACTTGGCATCACCTAACCAAACATTTTTGGACATCAATAGACCATAATAAGGCATTCAACAAAACCAAAATTAAGCTTTATACTTAACGTATTACCATAACCGTTTAAAAATCTTTACTTACCAATTTTAATCCAACCATCAATATGTTTATAAATTATCCATCATTCAACCATATTAACTCACATTAGACATGATAAGGTCATTGTTTACAGATCAAAACATGTTCATCACAAGTCATTCCAATGGCTAGTTACAACACTTATAAGCTCACATTGGCCAAATTATCCTATACATGCCATCATAACAAAATGTAATTTACTATTTATACGAAATAAGCTGAAGGATAGTGTGATGATGCTCCGACCAACCACCAACATTTATGAGCTTCCGAGTACTATAGAATAGCGAAAATAAAACAAAGTAAGCATATAATGCTTAGTAAGTGTATAACTTGGAATTTAACTTACCATATAATCATATTAAAGGTAAGCACACCAAAACATATTCCAAACAACTTGGCCGAAAGCCTAAAATTTTCATTTAGGCCCTTTAAATTTTTTAAAGTTTTCAATTAGTAAATATAAAATTGCACCTTGGCCTCCCTAAAAATTGTAAAATTTTAATTTAATTCTTTAAGTTTTATAAAGATATAGGCTATTCAAATGGTGAAATTGTATTTTTAGTATAGTAAAAATTAATATTTAATTTCTCCCCATAAAACATTTTTCTACTTTTGCCCTTATAGATACCTAAATTTACCATCCAATTATTACCATAGGTAATACTTCCAAATAAAATCAATAGCATTAAATGTTTTTCCTATGCAATAATAAATGCTACCTACCACTTTTGGATTTTTTTACTCTTTAAAGACAACTCATATTTCAAAAATTTAAACTAATAATTAGCTAAATTCTTCACTTACCTAAAACGGATAAAAATCAACTAAATTTTAAAAAATATATAAATTACTTTTAGATTTTATGATAAATAATTTTAGTGTTCATTTTGAATAGTCTAAAAAGTAATTACGATTTGTAAATTCAAAGAATTAAACATGGAGTCAAAGGTCTCTGAATCCTTGAAAAATAACAATTCTTCAGGTGATTCTTCATCTCAATCTTCATTTTGTTCTCTAATTTTTGTTTAACATGTATAATCTTCTATTTACATTAACCAAACCTTGGCTTGTTTGATTTTATTTGGATATGGTTTTATTGGGTTTATTTTTGTCCTTGAATTCAATTATACTAGGATAAAAATGTTGGATTAATCTCTTTGTTATTTGTTTTATTTTTCCTTCTTTATAATTTTATTGTGCTTATTTTTGTTTAAATTACGTTATCATCATTATAATTTTTCTTTTTGTTAATGTTGTTATAAATATTATAAGATCATTACATAAATCTTCTTTTAGAATAGTTGATAATATAGACAATTTTTCTTATTTTTTTTCTTTTCATTTTTTATTTGTAAGTTACACTAAGATTGAGTTAATTTGGAATAACAGCTCAATGTTGTCCTAAATATCTTGATAAAAAGAATTGAAGTTGTTTACTATCTAGATTTCTTTTTCTTATATAAAAATATGAAACTAAGATAAAATTTATTCTGTAATGAAAATGCAAACATATAAGTTAGCACAATTGTTGGTAGATAGAAGAGTACAATATTATTTTAAAAAAAACAAACAAAAAAATGTCACCAAACGCATCACATTGCTTATACCTTTTTCTTTTTTACCAATTATTGGAGAGATGCCTAAATAGGTTAGTGACAAAGACATATCTATTGAGGAATATGCTAAAATTGTTAGAAATATTACCATAATTGCAAGAAAATATCCTTGTTTGGAAAATTTTAATGCCCAAGAAGAATTATTTACTATTGAATACCTTTCACAATAAAGTTTCCAATGGTGTTGTCCTACAATAAAAATATATAAAAAAAAATACTTAGTCAACTAGTGATTGAGAAAGATCAAAATTTGTAATAGAAATGTTCTTTGAAAAAGAAAGTGAAGAATGATTGCACTGTTATCACATAGAACTCTCTAGAATGGAAAACAAACTATTGTCAAGATGTTTGTGTTGTGTGACATGAAAACTTAGGTTCAATCTTTAGTATCCTTACTTGTACTTCTAATTACCAAAAAAACCTTAAAACTTGTTAGATTATATTCTATCAGATGAAGATTTATTCATGTTGAATTTAATAAAGAAAATGGAATAATAAAGATTATGGAGACATAAAATGTACATATTTTGGAACAAGACATTTCATTAAATACATATAGTTCATTTTTCCAATTGATCTATTATCCTATTGTTTTCCTTTGACAAACTACAAAAACTAAAATCCAACACAGACCTTGGAAAAAGGTTTCCATATTTTAAACCTAAAAAACAACCATACCTTGACCAGAACCAAAAAAAAAACATTAAGACTCCACAACAACCAACCACAGCTAAAAATGGACATGGGAATGGTGGACCCAAAGATATAATCAATGGAACAATGAGGTAGCCTTCCTCAAGGAGATGAAGAATAATGCAAATCCACTTTTGTCCCTAAGCCTTATGTTCTCATACACAATTCAAACCGATAGCTTAATCAATAAGAAAGAAAAAAAACCATAGACTAAATCAACAAAACACATTATTTAAGCAAAGATATAACCTAAACCTTGGCGAATATACATGAAAATAAGAACTCAAAAAAGGGATATATACCGAGAAAATTCCATTAATTTTCCATTCTCTTATTTCAGGAAATTTAGGCATATATGCCAGTTTGAAAGAAAAATTAAGGGATTAGATCTTTTTTTTAAATTTACAGAAATAAGTCATTTTTGTGGGGTGCAATTGCCACGTAGGAAAAAGCGCGCCCTGTTGGATGCGTTTTCACAAAAAGTGCATCCAACAAGGTTAGCCTACGTAGTAGGCGCACTGCACAAATTTTTTTTTAAAAAAAAGCATTTTATCTCCTCATCTATGTGGAATTGGCCCATAACTTTTCCCGATATAACATATATAACACCTATGGTGTAAATGATCCCATAGGCTTCCACGTCGATCAATCGTAACATGTATTTCAAATGTTGTATCAGAAATGAGGCATATATCGAGTAATGGCACGCCATGCCTTCTCAAGTTAGTCAATAAGAAGTCTCATAGGATGTCATTGAAAGCGCATCCTACAAGGCCACTTTCCTTCTCTTTCTTGCCACGCTAGGAAAAAACGCTACCTACAGGGAGCGTTTTTGCCACCTGTACCAAAATCAATCTATCTATCTCACTAATTATTTTTTAAAAACCTTCATTGTGAATAAATTTTACATTCCATATAGTATTTTTTGCTCAATAAGGAAATTATATTTATTAATTAGAAAGTCAAAAGCTAGACATCAAAGATGGTTTTAGCCAGTAATCTCAAATTCCAATATGCACAAAAACCCCAAAAAAAAAGACTTTGACAATCAAAACAAATACATATCCAAAATCAAGATACATCAACATTCAAGATGAGAACATGCTCAATTTATCAATTCATACATTAGCTAGGGCAACTAAAAATCCTGTAGGCTTTCACTAAAGATTAGAAAAACCTTCCAACAGTCCTTTTCCTAAATTCCATCATAAAAAAAATTCAATATTACCTTTGCACTACTCAAATAAAACCCCTAGACTAAAGTAGAACATAATGGACAATTTATCAAACATAAGCATACTGCTCTTCAACAGGTTGCCAATCCCATGCATAATCCATGACGACACCTTTATAATTAAAACTAAAATTGAACAAATTCAAACCATAAAATAGTCGCACATCCACTTCCACTCACCAAGGCATTAGTATAAAACTCCCCTACCACGTTAACCAACCCAATTTAGTCCTCCTGCACATATTTGTCTCCCTCCATCTCATCTTCCATGGAAGAATCTTCAAACTCTATGGCAACAGTTTTACAAGGCCACAGTTTTGCCCTAACATTACCATTTTTTTGAAATTTGAGATATCACAAACTTCTAGCACTCTTATTAGATACTTCTCCTCTCTGCATTCTAATATCACAATTCATCAACTTTTTCAATTGGTTAGTTGTAATTAACACCGCACCTTTAGAGAAATTAGAAAGATTGAGAATGTTCTCTTCCATTGAGATAAAATCACCCCCAATGACGTGCAATGTTTAAATGTCTCCAAGTTACACCCATGTAAAAGCAACCCTATAATCTCTAAATTAAACTAGAGGAAATTTGGTTGCAGCTTTAATATCAATAAGTGTAGGGCTAGAGATGATGAGGAGAAAACAATTTGATCCCTTAAGTTTAATACTCAACTTTTCTACATCAATTCATAATTTTTTCAACAATAACAATTGGTAAAATTTATTTCATACAAATAGTAAAAACAATTTAGGATTTCAAAAATTATTTTTTTGTAAGCTATTGTTTACTTGTAAATCAACACATAAAGTAATATCAAATTTACTTTTAGAAGCTAGTTTAACTCCAAAGAAGATTTTATGAAATTTATTCAACACATTCCACATAATTTATGTCTTGTTTGGATACCATTATTTGTCCAAAACATGTGTTTTTTACTTTCTATTATTACCTTAAGGGCTTTGCAGTAAATTTTTCGATTCTTTCATATTTTAAATATATAGCAATGTGATGTACAATTTTACTTACAGATATATAGTAGAAATAAGTTATTGTCCTTATCTCTGATATGATTTACCAAATGGTTTAAAAATGATAGACCCAGGAGCAGCTGCCACTGTTCTTGTCGCACCTCCTGAAGCACAAGTCCAGGTACCAAAGAGAAGAAACAATAGGGTAAGAACCTAATTTCAAGAGCAGCCACACCTTAGAAATTGAACATATAACTCTGTTAACTACCATTTTTTGTAGATATTTTGTGTTATAATTATGGTTGTCTCGAATGCTTTGCATGTCAGTTAAAGCCGCTGCCTGAATACATTAATAAATATATTGTTTCTGAAAGGCCACGCCCAGATGGGAGGATTGAAAAGGTAACCATCTTTAAATGAATTTTAAATCTCTTCTAATTTATTTTTTCACAAAAATATATCTCGTTTATCAATGTTGTCTAATAATATCACTTATTGTAGTACTATCGGCACAAAGAGTTGCATCTTAATTTTCGATCACTAGCTGAGGTGGAAAGGCATGAATCAAAAGGCATTTACCCTGGGTATTTAAAGAAGAAAAATGAGAATGAAGACCAAATTGGATTACATGAACCTTTTTCTAGTAAGTGTGCTATTTTCATAAACTCTAAAACCTAAACAAGTTTAGTTATAATATATTTACATAAAATTTTGAACTTTTCCTTGGTGATGATCCTTTTGAGAGTTGAATGTTTCTTCCCATGTCACTGTTATATTGTCTTTTCAACTTTGCAGGCATTGAATTATGAAGGAACTGAACAATTGAATGTAGAAGAACCAAATACTTCAACTACGGAGATAATAATATATGAAAATATTAAAAATGTGGATACTTTCAATTCTCTAAAGACGGGAATGCATATTCTCGAAGAACAATGTCATATGATGGAACCTTGTAACAATATGCACATGCCTAATCTTGCTACTGCTTCAGCACCAAAAGGTATCTCTTTCTACTCATTTTTAAGCATATTCTACCACTAACTCCAACTTTTCAATTTTAATAAAGTACATATCAAATACCTATATCTACTACCTACCCTCTCTCTCTATATATATTACTTAGAAAATATTAATTTTCTTAATCATAGTGTAAACCACCCCTAAAACATTGTACCCATGAATACTCCTTCCCATTTACACTTTAAATTCTTAAGGCCAATATCATATATTCAACCTAAGAAATTCACCTGTTAATAATAGAAATTATAAGTAAGACTATTTAGAAGACTCATTTACCTACCTATGCCTTGCACAATCCTTATAATCTTGGAAATGATAACCTCATCGAGTCGACTAGCCTTTAGGCTAAGAGCTTTTCTTGTCTGCTATGTTTCTTCCACCTCACGATATAAGACTCACTTCTAATCAAGAAATCCAAGTCCATTAAGGAATCTTTAGAGCTGTCTCTGACGTCGGGAAAAAGCCCTCCACCTAGCTATTATATATATATAGATTGATGCAACGGCCTTTACTCCTAAAGTAGAAATTATTCTATTTAGATAACTTTGCAACTCTAACTAGGTATTGCATCTCGTCGCAGTTGAGATGAATCATATTACCAATCTTCTTAAGTTGGTTTCCACTGATAAGCATTGTTGTTTTCTTTAAATCCTGAAATTTGAAAGAGTTACTTTCCATTGACAAAAGATCACCCCACGCACGAGTAATGTTCTGGAATGTTTTTTAGTTCTAAGCTTCTAAGGGAATACCACAAATCGCTACCCATGTACTTCTATGCTTGAGAAAGGTGAAACAAGACCAATAATCTATCTCAATGAACCATTCCTTCAAATTCTATCAGGAACTACCTCCCTAGCATTTTCTTCACACTAATGTCAAAGACTCCATTCTCTTTAACAATTTCAACTTCATAAAACCCTTTCATAATCCTTACCAAGCACCTGTCGAATTGGCCAACAACCATTATCAACCTAGATGGCTTGCACATCTTCCATATCAAATTTATGAACAAGACATGGGTTTTTAATCTCCTTATAGTAAAAAATAGTTACCACTTGAGTCCATTTTCCATTCATCTTCATAATATGCTTTACTCTTTCTCTAAAACTTTTTTTGTTGTTGAACCTCGTAAATCCCACAAATAACTCGCACCCATAAAGCCAAAAGTTTATTTTAGGAAATACAAGTTTTCTTTTAGGTTGTAAACTTGACTATGCCCAGCTTTAAACTGTTTATTTTTTTCAATCAAGACTTCATGCTCTTAAGGTAGGCTTTTTTCTTTCTTTTTTTATATTTTGTTTTATTTGGAGTTACGCCTTCTTCTTTAGAAATAAGCTACTTCTATCTTGTTATGCTAAGATTTAGTGAGTGTTGTTTTATTTTCTTCATTTTATAATAATTAATATTTCAATTAAAATAAAAAGAGATAGGATTGAATTTCTTTATTTGGTTTGGTCCACATAACCTTAACATAATTGAACAAAACCTAGCTTAATTGAAGTTGCATTTAAGAATAAAAATAAAACTTTCTCCAACTGAAATATATGTACCTATTTAATACATGATATTGTGATTATGGTTAAGTAACATCAATATGTTTCATATAAACTCCCATGAATTAAGTCCATGAGATCAAAACTAAAACAAAGAGAGGAAGAATGAGAACTTGAGTCATGCACCAGCAATCCAAATAAGAGTATATAGATTTCTATTCAACACCACCAATCTTCCTCCTACCAACATTACCAAGAAAAATATTTATTTTAGATTTTTTTTTGGCTTGGTTGCACCACCTGAAAGCATTTTGAATAAAGTAGATTAACAATGCCCCAATAACATAAATAAGAGTGAGAGAAAAAGAGATCCCTTAAGTTTAACACTAAACTTTTCTATATCAGTTCATATTTTTTTAAAAATAAAAAATGGTAAAATTATTTCGTACAAATAGTGAAAATGATTTTAGTTTTCCGAAAAGAAATATTTTTAAAGTAAATGAACACTTACAATTTTATTTTTGATGGTAGTTTAAAGTTTAAAAATATTTTATGAAAATTGTTCAACATAAGGTTTTTAATATTAAACTCTTTCCACATATCTTATGTCTGGTTTAGGTTCCTTTAAGATTTTTTTAGGTAAATTGTCATATTCATTTTGTACTTCTTTCATTTCAAAAGGTTAACTATTTATCACGTGTGTGTGCTTTATATAAACAGTTTTAGTTTTTAACATATATAGTAGAACAAAGTTATTGTTCTAACAAAATTTACTAAATGGTTTGAAACTGGTAATCGCAGAAACAACTAGTTATATAATAGAGGCAACCCCTGTCTCTATGGTGCCTCCTGAACCTCAAGCACCTACTCGGAAGAGAAGATACAACAAGGTAAGCGTCCACACACCTTAGAAACATAAACAGGTAGCTCTATTAACTACCATTTTCTTACACGGTTATCTTTAATGCTTTACATATCAGTTAAAGCCGCTGCCCGAGTTCCTAAACAATTGGATTGTTACTGAAAATCAACGTAAAAATGAAAGGATTGATAAAGTAATATCTTTAAATGGCTTTTACAACTCTTATGATCTATTTTTTCCCATATGTAGGCAAATATATATATATGTCTAATTTCACTGATGTTTGATAATATCTCATTATTGCAGAAATATCGCCATAAAGAGCGCAATATTACTCTTCGATCACTTCTTGAAGTAAAAAGGTATGAAACGGATGGCATTCTCCCCGTGCGTGGAAAGAAGAAAAAGGAAAGCAACAAACAAAGTGAATCACTAGCACCTTTGCTAGTAAGCATGCTATTTTCCTAAGCCCTAAATAATTTCATTTCTCATATTTCTTTACATGATTTTTTTAACTTTTCCTTTGTAACAATTCTTTCGTGATTTGAGAGTTTCTTCGCCAATCATCATTATATTGGTTTTCAACTTTTGCAGTTATTGACTTATAGAGAAACTGAAGAGCAGAAAGAATAACTAGAGGCTTCAACTATGGAGAGAATAAATTCTGAGAATATGCATGTGTCCAATCTTATTGCTTCAACTTCAACTGCACCAAAGGGTATCTTTCTCTTTCTACTCACTTTTTAAGCATATTCTAACCCTAACTCCAACTTTCCAATTTTCATGAAATACTCATATCTGTTATGTATTCAAACACTCGGCAATATGATTCTGAACTAAAACACATATCTACATCTGGTACTTTTTGAGAGTTATTCAACCATGGTTTTTTCTTCATTCAATAGGTAGGCTTGAAATCTTAAGTATACAGGAATGACATCAAAAACCCAAATTTTTTGTGAGATTTTTGAGCCTTTTGAGCATATAGCTTTCTTTCTTGCTCACTTCTTTTGCGGTTTGAGTGTGTCAACATTGAATTGTTATTCTAGAACTTGCTTCGATTATACATGTCGAGATCACACGTATGATTTGATATACTGAGATGATAAAGGCACTTAGGATTTAACCCATTTACTCCATAAAAAGCCTTCTTACATAATTAAACCCTTAATGAACCCCATTTGAGCCTACTAACCTTTTTTATTGATTAACCTTCATTATTAACCCATTAACCTATTATTGTTGAAATCCTCTTACTTAATTTACCTTCTTCTTTTTTTTATCGAGATTAAATTTAATACTATTACCTCACTATGTTCACCATTTTTTGTTACTGAATCATGAAGTATGATTTCTATATTGTATTGATTTGATTTGTTCTTTAAAAAAACTCAATATTATTATTGTAATTCTCAGCAAGTTAAAGTTGTGATGAGCTCATGTAATATAGTTCTAGATATTTGTTTGTGGTTCAGTAATTAAGTTTTTGATAGTGGGGTAATATATTGAAATTATCTCGATTCTAACCTTTGTCTCTTCAGCATGTATCCATACCTGTAACCTAAACCCCGTTACAACCATGCAAAGACCTTTCGATTAGTGTATCATATCATTTACAAGTGGTGGAGATTTGATTTTCATGCAAGCCTATGGTAATAACTTCTCATGTTAGACAATCGATGTAGCACCCCAAACCCGGCCCAGAAGTTATGGCCAGATCCGGCATGCCACATCAAAAACGTTAAAATTTTCCATTCTAAGTCCAGAAAATCGTACTTGATATTCAAAAGATTAATTCATTAAGGGTTAAAGTGAATGGAAGCTGTGCACCAGGTAGGAAACCGGAAATGAGGTGGTGAGTCCATCGGACTGCTTAAGTACCAAGCTCCCTTCGGATCCAATCCTAGACATGCATACCGCCATTGCCACACCTTAACGTCATGGATATTTCTAGGAAACCGATTCGATTATGTCATTTTTAGGAAAAGTGATTAATTTTGGAAAATACTTTCATTGCGGAAGCTTTGCTTGTTGTCGTGTTATTTTGAAATCAACTGTTGTTTTTGAAAACGCGCCCTAAAGCTATCCAATTTCAACAGTTAAAATAAGTATTACCTATCTTAGTAATACATATTAAAAACCATAAAAAATAAATAAGTGGCCTTATTACATTTAAAAACCCAAAACTTCAAACGTAAATAAAAGGATGTCCAGTTCACCAGAAGAAAATCAAACTTTCAGAATAGGTGGCCACTCCGAATTGCCTCACAGCTCCAAGCCCACTATGGTTGGGGATTACCTGCGTGGATGAAAATAAAAGGGGTGAGTTTGGGGAAACTCAGTGTGTAAATTAACCCAACCATAGCCTATATCAGCTCAAACCACAGAAATAGAATAAGTTGGCCTTAGCCCAGAACAGAATTCAGAATAAATCACATAGGCCCATAGCAGAACATAACAGATATTACATGTTTATGCAGACACCCAACCATATCCAACCGTATACACCCCCGTACCAACCTTACACCGTGTGGGGAGACAACTCGACCCACCCAACCGCTACACACCAGAGAATTTGCAGCATGGCTGCCAGAACAGATAATGTGACAGAGTCACCAGATACAGATAATCGTGGCAGGGCCACCAGAACAGATATATGTGGCAGAGCCACCAGATCAGATATTTGTGGCATAGCCACCAGAACGCTTCCTCCATAATATAACCCATGTCCCCATGCAACAGATATATAATCATGGCATACATCATACAGAATCATATCGTCATGCTTTTCAGTCAAAATTAACCCTAGGGGTATAACGGTAATTTTACACCCAGGGGTATAACAGTAATTTTCCATACATAGGGGTATTATAGTAATTTAGCTACTTTTAGCGTTTTCATGCATATCCTAACTATTTACGTACTATCAGAACACTTACCGCGCATACTTACCGAATTGGGCCCGTTGGCCCATGAACCGATCTTTGGCCCATTAAACGCAAATTATCAAAAAGTACGAAATCGCGCGTACTGCAGTTTATTACTTTAGATTACCAAATATACAAACCCAACTATCTTACGAGCATTCGCACACTCGCAAATTCCCAAAATACTGACTTTTCGGCATTTCAGCTTTTCGGCTTTTGCCAATCTAGTCTATGAGAGGGTGTCAGTTACACACCTGTTTGCGACGATATGCTGACGAGATCCACACACGAACCGCCTACAGTTGGATTACTAACACGTTAATCTAACTATTCAAATACAAACTACGTATTAACCCCTTACAATATTCGGCCAACCACACCTACAGATCATAGTAAGCTTATAAGAAATCAATAAGCAACTCATTAACAAATTTTTGTCAATGTTTACTACATAATCATAATTGCACTGCAAGCTGTCTTCCTGAGCAACATTCACTAAATTATTTATAACTGGAGCTACGAAACTCCAAATCAAGTGCCGTTAATTTTCCCTGAAAATAGACTCATATATATTTTATCCATAAAATTTTAAGAATTTTTGGTATGGCCAATCAATACCAGATTTTTCTTAAAGTTTCCCATGTTTCACTGTTTGACTAATCTGACCACTCTTCATTACGAATCAAATTTCTCATTGTACAGAATTCAAAATATGTTCTCGTTTATTCCATTTGAAACTAGACTCATTAAGCTTTAATTACATAATTTATTCAGCTTCTAACTCATCTCCCACAATTTATGGTGATTTTCCAAAATCACGTTACTGCTGCTGTCCCAAGCAGATTTATTACCAAATCACTCTTTCACACCTAACTTGCATGCTTGTTATTTAAACATATATATCACCAATCAATCCTCACATATCTATGATTTTACTTAAGTATAATCTCCATTTCATCATTTTAAAGCACAACATGTTAGTCGATTTTTCCCTTTAGCATCTAAGGCACATGCATGCTCATTTGTTTGGCTTAACTTCACCTATCTTCCATTTTTCATCAAAAGAACATGAAACAACAACCATTTCCTTCATTTTAATTCATGACTAAATGCTCACAACACAACTAAAAATCAAAACATACTTCAAGAGTTAAGGTAGAATCAAGAAGAACTCATGAACCTCAAAATAGAAGCAAGGTACCAAGAACTTACCTTCAATTTTCCTCCTCTTAATGACCGAATACTCAAGAGCTTTCTCCTCTCCTTTCTCTTCTCTAACTTTCAGGTATGATGAACAAAGATGGACAAAACTTTGTTCTTTTCACCCTTTTTTCTTTTAATAAAACTTCATATTTCATCCATTTAATTCTTTAATACAAAAGACATGAAATTCTTATCATGAAACATTTACCTAACACATTATCATGAAACATTTACCTAACCCATTATCATGGAACATTTACCTAACCTATTATCATGAAACATTTACCTAACCCATTATCATGGAACATTTACCTAACCTATTATCATGGAACATTTACCTAACCTATTATCAATTTGTATCAATTTGTACCATAAATTATGGATATCAAGTGTACATTTTGTCTACAACAACATGATGACTGGCCACTTCATGTAAAATGGGAGGTTTGTCATGCAAATCTTCCTATTTTGCACTCCTATTTATTTGGCCACTTCAATTTAGCCTATAGCATTTTCAAACATTTTCACATAGGTCCTATTTCATAATTTCACCCCCTTTTTCTTATGGAACAAAAATTAACTAAAATTGTCGGGTTCTATCTTAAGTTTGGGCTTTCTAGAGGCCCACTAACATAATTAAACCTATGCCAACATTCACAGGATTCCCGAAAATTAGGGCGTTACAATCGAGTGCTTAATCTTGAACCTTAAACACTTTGAGTGATTTGAGTGAATCTTTAGTGCGGATGTCATCCCTTGTATATTTAGGACTAAAGTTAATTACTTAAAGGAAGGAGATTACCAATGATTTTATTATCAAAATATTCGATTTAGATTGTTTGAGGTTTTTAATGCCCCTATAGTTGAATTCTCACTGTATGATTTTCTGTGGAATAACTTGTAACATTATCAGTAATGATTATGTGATTGAGAGGAATGAATTCTAGCTGTAAATAAGAGTTTTGCTTGAGGACAAGCAAATGCTTAAATGTGGGGGTATTTGATAAATGCCAAATTATACATAGTTTTACCCCAAATACTTAGCATATTTATGGATGTTTACTACTAGATTTGTGGATTTTGGTGCCATTAATCCGGTTATTTCATGTTTTGTACTCAAGAGAGCACCAAGGGACAAAAGGAGCCAAAAACAAGCTAAAAAGGGACAAAACGGACCAAATTGAGAAGATCACACGGCCTAAGCCTTGCCACACGAGCTGCTCACACACCCGTGTCCTTCGAGGGTGTCGACCAAGGCTCTCACGATTCACACGGCCTAGCCATTGACCCACACGGCCGTGTGCAATTTAACAGAACGAACATGGCCTGGCAAACACGTCACACGACCGTGGCACACGGGCATGTCCCTTTTTCAAAGAGTTGTATTTTACACGGAAAAGGGTACTTAGGGAGGAAGAAAGCCAATCCAAAGCCTATATAAACACCCTAAGTATGACCTAGAAAATGGGGTCTCTTCCAGAACTTTTCTGGAATACAGAACCACACGCCAGGAATTACTTGAAGGAAGCCAGACGATCCATCCCAAAAGCCGGAGCTATTCCAAGACTAAAGATCCCTCTCAGAATTCCTTCAGGGGTTTTAGAGTTTTCTTTATGTTTTTTTTTATTTTTATACTTTTGAGATGTACTCTTATCTTATTATGAACTAAAACCTTTAGATACCTAAGGGGGTTGAAACCTATGATGGATCTTGGTATTATTATCTGAACTGTATGATAAATACTTGATTTGTTCTTAATTATGTGTTCTTAATGCTTGAGTTAATATTTCGAGTATTAATTCATGATTTGATGTGCTTATGCAGAGGAGAAAAAGTCCCTATCTAAAAGTAGATTTGGCATAATTAAGCGGAGTTGATTGAATGCCTAGAAATAGGGTTACGAGATTTTGTCAGATTAGGGTGAAACCTAATATGGGAGTCCATAGAGTGATTTACTGCTTCCCTAGGGGTTTTAATTAAGAAAGAAATTTCGATTAATCCAACTAAGGGTTAGACGTTATTAGTCTTGAAAGGGATAATAACATAAGTTAGAGAGTCTCACGGATCAAGTCAAGTGAATAAATCGTCTGGTTCAGAGTCAGATAACAAGTGAAATCTAGGTGGATTCCTCATTGGTTGTCGTCTTTATCAAATTTATTTTCTTCAAGTCTTTTTCCAAATTTTCTCTTTACTTTAGTTTAATTAGTTAATTAGTTTAATAAACACCCCCTCTTTATTTCTAGGTTAGATAATAAAAAGATAGTTATTACTAATACTTTTGGTTCCCTTGGGTATGATATCCCGGTCTTGCCGTTACTATACTATTGTTCGATAGGTGCGCTTGCCTTTTCGTCGTGATAATAGTTACTCTAGGTTTGATCTTCATTATAAATATTTATTACTTGTTACGAATCACGCGATCAGTCGCTGGAACAGGGTTACAAGATGTTACCGAAGTTTACAGAATAACTACACATAATTCCAAATGTTCATAACAAAATTGTCCACCTGAGTCATAGTAATTAAATTATTTATATCTTGAGCTAAATAACTCCAAATTGAGAGCCGCTAATTTTTTCTGAAACTAGACTCACATATCTTCTTACTATAAAATTTTCAGAATTTTTGATCGAGCCAATAAGTACATTTTATTCTTTAAAGTCACCCCTGTTTAGCTGTCCAATAGTCCCACCCCCTCTTCACTAAAAATTAATTATTTCTTAGTATAAGATTCAAATGATGTTCTTGTTTATTTCCTTTAATAATAGACTCATTAAGGATTCTAAGAGTATAAATTATAACTCATAATTATTTTTTTATAATTTTTAATGATTTTCTCAAATCAAAATAGGGGATTTCAAAATCATTTTGACTCTATCTTACAGAAATTCAAATATCTCCTAATATGAAATTATTTTGCTTACAAAGTTTCCTTTATATGAAACTAGACTTAATAAGATTTAATTTCATATTTAATTCAACCTCTAATTCAATTTCCACAATTTTTGGTGGATTTTCAAAGTCAGACTACAACTATTATGTAAGACTGTTTTAGTGCAAAATATTAATGACTAAGTTTATAACACCTTTATTTCCTTTCACTAAAATATTTCCCATCACTCCCTTTTATTTTCCTTCACTATCATATTATGAACATAGTTCCTCATGTAAGAAAACTCTACTTTAACATCACAAAAACCTATTACCCAAACTTACCAAAGTAACCATATTCACAACATCATATATCCTTAATTAATATACCATATGGCACATCAATATGCATATTTTTCTTACCATACTTATACTATTTCATCCATGTGTGTATGAGAACCATTTATAACCTTATGAAATCATATGTTTATATATATATCATTGCTAGCCATACCAATGGCTAACTTCCAAACATTGTGTAACATTTATTATTTCACTAATTTAGCTATACATGCCGTTTTCAAAATAAGTAAACCATTATACCAAAATTGACAGGATGATAGTGTGATGAAGTCTCCGACCCGTCTTCCACTTCTTCCGAGCTTTCAAGCACTATAAGACAAGGAAAATAAAACCTAATAAGCATATTTATGCTTAGTAAGTTCATATAACATGAATTAAACTTACCAATCATATTTAACATTTAAATCATATAAAAGCATAATTTCCATTCGTTTTGGCTATTTGCCTATTCATAAACATTTCAATCAAACATGTTAGTAACAAACATACTAATAGGCATAAATGAGCTCATCATGCTATTTTCTCATTCCATCTCATATTTCTCATGTCTTGTTTTACTATCTCATCCGTTGAATCATTGGAATTATCGACAGATTTTCTAGTAGTACACACAAAGTGTACATTTCCATATTTCGTCAATTCATATCCAGTATTTAGCCCTTAGGATGTTAAATCATCAAGCACTCTCTCGAGTTACATATCAAGTAATCGTAGCGAATCAGGATTACCATTTTAGGGAAATATCCTATCCACCTTAAGTTACCATAATGAATCAGGAATAAATCCTATCCACTTTAAATATTTATAGTGAATCAGGAATAATTCACTTTAATTTCTTTTAGTGAATCAAGAATAAATCCTATTCACTTTTAATTCTCGAGAAGGCTTTTGTCAGATTTTCCATCCGAGCTCAATCCATTTCTGCAACACATGCAGAATCTCGGGAAATCTCCATTTATCCATCGGTCACCAATATTCAAATGGAATTTCACCCATTTATTATTATTTTTCAAACATGTATCATTTCTTTCATTTCACATCTATATAATTCATATATTCAATTTCATACATCATATACAATACAATACAACATTTAAATTAACATATTTACATACTTATTCAAGTTATACGAACTTACCTCGATAGCAACTTGTAATCGAAATTCTTTTAATCCGATATCTTTTCTTTTCCACGATCACTTTCCTTTTTCGATCTTTCCGGGTCAATTGAGCTTGAAACCTTAAACCCTAATTTCTCCCTTTTCTTTCTTTCCCTTTTTTCTTTCTTTCTTTCTCCCCTGTTTTTCGTTTCTATTTTGTTCTTCTTCTTTTTTTTTTCTTTTTTTGTTTCTTTTGTTTATTTATTTAGTTTATGTTTGTTATATTTTAGTTATATTATTATATTAAAATATCTATATTACTTAAATAATAAGTAAATACATATATGTATTACAAATGTACATATGTATTTATTACACATTTACATTATTATTACCACACAATTGTCATAATTTAATTTATTTTATTTACTTTATTTAATTAATATAATATAATATAATATAATATAATAATATTTACTTAAATTATAAGTAAATATATAATAATTACTAATATATGTATATTATTTATACACATGGAAATTATTTTTACCAGACGCATGTCAATTTATGGTGTAATTTCCTATTTAGTCCCTTGAATTTTCTCTATTCTATAATTCAACTTTTACTTTATATTCAATTTAGTCCTTCCACTCAATTAGTCCTAATTTAACAAATTCACCTATCCAAATCCTAATTAACCACACAACTAACTTCATAAATATTTATTAAAAATATTTACGAATTCGATTTACCAGAACGGAGTCCCGAAAATGTATTTTTTTAATCAAGTAACTACAAAATCAATAAAATTTTCTTATCAAAATTTTCATGCAACATTATTATCATAATATAGACCATGCCATAATTTTAAAATAAAATTTTCTTTTTAGCTCGGATTTGTGGTCACAAAACCACTGTTCCGATTTCACTGAAAATAGGCTGTTACAATTTAGTTTCTTTGTTTGCTTAGTTAATTTAACTATCTCCTGATTCTTGTCACCATGTAACACCCTAAACCCAGCCTAGAAGTTTAGACCGAATCTCGGATGTTACATTAATCATTGATAAATTGTAATTTATACATATTTTTATCCCATGCTTAGCATAATTTTGGATAAATTATCTTTAGAATTGTGAATTTGATGCTCCTAATCCTTTAATTTCATATTTTATACTTAGGAGAGCATAGGAGAGTAAAAAGAGAGAGAAACGGGCCAAAAACGGAGAAAATGGGTCAACATGGGAAATCAACACGGCCTGGACTTCCTCACACGGGTAGTTCACAAGCCCATGTCCATTCAGCAGACTCGAACATGGTTTGAAGCAATCGTACACGGGCGTGTCCCTATCGAGCCTAAGTCTAGTCCTATTCAGAAAAGGCCACTCTTGAGGGTTTAGAAGCATTCTAAAGCCTATATAAACACCCCAAGAGGTACCAAAAACAGACACATGGAGTAGGAGGCAAGGAATTACTCAAAGAAAGCTGATTGATCCATCTCAAAAGCCGGATTCACCTTCAAGACTGAAGATCTCCCTTCAATTCCCTTCAAGAGTTCTTGGGTTTTTTTTTATGTTTTGTTATCATTATTCTTTTGAGATGTTTTCTTTCATAAATATGAACTAAACCCTCTAAATACCTAAGGGGAATGAAACCTAAGACGGATCTTGTTATTATTATTTGAATTATATGATAAATATTTAACTTGTTCTTAATTATGAATTCTTAATTCTTGCTTTAATATTCCAGGATATTGATTCAAGTATTGATGTGCTTATTCAGAGGAGAAAAAGTCCCTGTCTAAGAGTAGATCTAACATAATTAAGCGGAGTTGATTGCACGCCTAGAGATAGGGTGACATAATTAGAAAGAGATTTCAATTAATCAACCTAGGGTTAGATGTTGTTAGTCTCGAGAGAGATAATAATATAACTTAGGGATTTCTACGGATCAAGTCGAGTGAATAAATCGTCTGATTCAGAGTCAAATAATAAGTGAAGTCTAGGTGGATTTTTCCCTTGGGTATGGTCCAAATCATTCAGTTTTCCCAAAAGTTATTTCCCCAATTTACTTTCTGTGCATTCTTAGTTTAGTAATTAGTTTAGATAAAACAAACCCCTTTATTTTTTAGGCTAGAAAATAAAAGAAAGTTAATACTAGTACCTTTAGTTCCTTTGGGTTCGACATCGCGGTCTCGCCATAAGCTATACTACAGTTCGATAAGGTGCACTTGCCTTTGTCTTGATAATAGTTATTTTTCAAGAATGGACATTCATAAATTATAAAAATTATCACGATTCACATCACATCAATCACCGAAATGATCGTAGATAATTTTTTACAAAATAAGTTATCCCAATAAACCGAGTCATTTAACTGCTTAAATTTATTCAGTAAAAACATAGTTAAGTTTATACTAAAACCTGAATTAAATGATCGAATGAAAATTTGAAATCAAGTCTATACCACAGTTTTAATAAAATTTTACGGTCCAAAAACCTGATAACAAATAGAAACAAACTGATAATTTGTTTTTCTCCGAGACTGTCTGAGACCTCCGCATACCAAGCCTAGTGTCAGAATTCAAAATAGGTACCTAAAAGGGAAACACTAAGAGGGGGTTAGCTACACGAGCTCAGTGTGAGTTCAAATCAATACTAAGAATAGAAATACAATACCCAATTCAATATCGATTAACTACAGATATATACTAAAACATGAGGTAATTTCATGACCAACGTCCCAACAGAACGTAACATTTCAAACACACACCACATCATACCTAAAACACCCAGTCATAATGTATTTTCAGTCAGACAGAATACAGTCAAATAATTAAACACCCAAAATGCTCAAACAGATGCGTATGAAAAGCAGTCAAGCAATAAAAGCCACCCATTCTGCCAATACACTTCTTCATCCCCCAATCACACACCATAAGAGCTGTTAAAGCTTATCCAACTAAAACACACCACATAGGACTTGGAAAGACCCATCCAACCCTACACACCATGTAAAAGTCATTCCGGGTTGCCCGGCAACAATGACCTGCCACCCCGGGTTGTCCGGCAACGGTAGCTTATCAACATACAGTTCAACTGTCGAATCAAATAAAGGTACACAAGAAAGCTGACGTACGTGCCGTACAGTGCAAAAAAATGTTGTAAAAATATGTTGCAATAAAACTACTAGATCATATCGGAATCAGACTCCCTTCACTTCGCAATCCCACCCAAAATACTTTATGCAAGTTTATGTATATATACATTATCACAACAAACACTGAGCACATCTACAGACAGTCAGATAGAAATAGATATGTACACACACCCAACTAACCGGGTTCAGAGTCAGACAACTCTCACAACAATTACAAACATCACATAAGCCGCAGCCCAAATTCAAGTATTAATTACCCTCACTGAAGCTTAGCCAAGGGTTGAGGCACTCGGACACAATTTTCAGATCAGAAACACACACACAGAATCAAAATAAATGCCTTATAACCACACACTCGTGTGCTCTGGCCGTGTGGAAATATGCCTAGGCCGTGTGGAAATATGCCTAGGCCGTGTGGCAGGTCAAAAGCTCATGGGAAGAGGGGAACATGGCCATGTGGCTGAGGCACACGCTCGTATGAAGAGAAACATATGACCATGTGACTGAGGCACACGCTCGTGTGGACCAGGGACATGGCTGGGGGAACAGGCCTTGTAACTCACTGTCCACTTGCACTAAAATAGAGTGCAGGGTAGACACGGCTGTGTGAAGGTCTTACACGCCCATGTGGGATCCCTAAATCCCCAAACTAGCCACACGGCCGTGAGGCCAGGCCGTGCGATGCCCAAAATCGCCTAGGAACCCTAATTCCCAAAAGCACCCTAGAGCAGCTTAAAAATGTGCTTTCAACCACGAAGCACTCCCCAACCCTCGGTAGTTCAAAAATATACCAAACCATATGTATTCTAAGCACAAGACAACGATACAACATCACAAATAACAGATCTGTGAAGACTCACACACACATTATCGACTTTTCACAAAGTCAAAATAAGATTCACAATAAAGTAGAAGAAGGTTCGAAACCCACACCTGAATTGATGACAGAAGAGAGAAACTCTTCAATATCTACATAGTGAAAATCGTTTTCCCCAAGTAAACAGTTCAAAAGAAAAATCAAGAAAAACCAAAAAAAGAAAAAACAAAGAGAAAAGGAGGAGGAGAACGTTCAGGAGAAAGAAGGAAAAATTTTCTCAAATTAATTTGATTAAAAATAATAAATAATTATTATTACTAACTAAAAATAAAACAAAAAAATAAAAAGGCTCTCCAAAATGCGCACCCAAAGACTCGAACCCAGAACCTTGAGATACACTAACACACACTCAACCAATAGACCAGCAGGCTTATTCTGTCACTTAATGCACCACTAAACACAATAGCGCAACCTTCTCACTGACCCTAACCACAAACCCAAAAAATTTTAACCCTAAAATTCGGGGTGTTACAACTTAGCCCTCCTTAAAGAAATTTCGTCCCCAAAATTTTTAACCAACAGAACAGTGGTATATCAAAAGCTACATCACTACGCTCCCACTGCGTACTCTGGCCCGAGCAGAACCAAATCAAACCTAAGACCTCATACACATACCTAAAACACTTAAACACTAACGCAAATACACAGTTGTCCTATCACACACAATTTCAACACTCTAATCTAAGCGTTGAAACATTCACAATCATACTTGTCTCAATATCGTTGAGGACACTTCTAGATCTGATTCTCTATAGACCAACATCGAAGGCATGCTCCCGCCTTTTTCCAACACTTGTCTGGATGACACTTGTTACAGTGCTAACAAAACAGAGTGCTCGAACCACTACCAGCACCCTCCGTAAAACCGCTATTGTCACTCAAATGCATTCTAACACGCTTCAAAGAACGAGGGTCCAACCTCGAAGGACTGCGATCTCTTTTCTTCCTACAATCCACATGCCTAGCTTGAAGCGTTTCACTAGCCTCCCTTACCTTAGCCTCGAACACTTTCTCTAGTACTTCCCTCACTACCCAAGTCAATGTCTCAGTACTAAGCTCCGGGTTACCGCTACCCAGAGTTGGCAGATTTGCACTGTCTTTCGACTCCTGAATAGGCTTACGCCCCAGAAAAATAGATGACTCCTCGCTGTCTTGCTTACTTTCAAAATCTATATCCATTCTGTGGCTAACTTAAGATATCTACATTTTCAGAAAACAACACAATTTAAATACAAAAATATATATTTCTAATCTTACAGTTTCTAATTTCTACCTGAACCAGCATTGGAGTCTCAAACAGTTCATTTCCGTAAAACATTTCCCAAAACACAATCATTTCAACTTATTGTGGTAAAGTTTCTCAAAATTTTCTTTTTAAAACAACCACATGCACGCACAAATATGTAAAAACATAGGCCGAGTTTTTACAAACCTGGCTCTGATGCCACTACAAGTAACACCCTAAACCTAGCCTAGAAGTTTAGACCGAATCCTGAATGTTCATTGATCACCAAAATGATCGTAGGTAATTTTTTACAAAATAAGTTATCCCAACAAACTAAGTCATTGAACCGCTTAAATTTATTAAGTAAAAACACAGTTAAGTTTATACTAAAACCTGAATTAAATGATCGAATGAAAATTTGAAACAGAGTCTGTACCACAATTTTAATAAAATCTTACACTCCAAAAACCTGATAACAAATAGAAACAAATTGATAATTTGTTTTTCTCCAAGACTGTCCAAGACCTCCGCATACAAAGCCCAGCGTCAGAATTCAGAATAGCTACCTGAAAAGGAAACACTAAGAGGGGGTAAGCTATACGAGCTCAGTGTGAGTTCGAATCAAGACTAAGAACAGAAATACAGTACCGAATTCAATATCGATCAATTACAAATATATACTGAAACAGGAGGTAATTTCATGATCAACGTCCCAATGGAACGTAACATTTCAAACACACACCACATCACACCCAGAACACTTAGTCATATGCGTTTTCAGTTAGATAGAATACAGTCAGATAATCAAACACCCAGAATGCTCAAACAGATGCATATGAAAAGCTGTCAAGCAATAAAACCCATCCATCTTGCCAACTCACCTCTCCTTCCCCCGATCACAAGCCATAAGAGCTATTAAAGCTCATCCAACTAAAACACATTACATAGGACCTCGAAAGGCCCATCCAACCCTACACACCATGTAAAGTCATCTTGGGTTGCCTGTCAACAATGACCTGCCACCCCGGGTTGCTCGACAATGATAGCCTATCAACATACAATTAAACTACCGAATCAAATAAAGGTACGCAGTAAAGCTGACGTATGTGTCGTACAGTGCGAAAAATCGCTGTACGAATATGTTGCAATAAAACTATTAGATCATATCAGAATCAGATTCCCTTCACTTCGTAATCCCACCTAAAATACTTTATGCAAGTGTATGTATGTATACATTATCATAGCAAACATTGAGCACATCCACAAACAGTTAGACAGAAACAAATATGTATACACACCCAACTAATCAGGTTCAAAGTCAGACAACTCTCATAACAATTACAAACATCACATAAGTCGCAGCCCAAATTTAAGTCTTAATTACCCTCACTAAAGTTTAGCCAAGGGTTGAGGCACTCAGACACAATTTTTAGATTAGAAACACGCACAGAGAATCAAAATAAATGCGTTAGAACCACACGCTCGTGTGCTCTGGCCATGTGAAAAAATGTCTAGGCCATGTGAGAGGTCAAAAGCTCATGTGAAGAGGGGCAAACGGTCGTGTGGCTGAGGTACACGCCCGTATAAAGAGAGACGCATGACAGTTTAACTGAGGCACACGCCCATGTGGACCAGTGACATGGCCGTAGGAATAGGCCGTATAACTCACTGTCCACTTCCACTAAAATAAAGTGCAGGGTAGACAAGGCCATATAAGGGTCTCACACGCCTGTGTGCCCACTAGACACGACCGTGTGTCCAAAACAGACGTCCATGTAGGATCCTAAATCCCTAAACTAGCCACACGGCCGTGAGGCCAGACTATGTGGCACCAAATCACTCAAACCCTAATTCCAGAACACATACGCCCATGTGCCCTAAGGGGCACGGCCGTGCGAAAAATGACTATTTCCCCAAATCAGCCACACGGTCGTATGGCCAGGCCGTGTAATTCCCAAAACAGCTTGGGAACCCTAATTCCTAAAAGCACCCGGTTGATGTGTCTCGGCACACGCCCTTATGGCCACCTGTATGGTCATGAAACCACCCTAGAACAACCTCAAAAAACATGCTTTCAACCACGAAGCATTCCCCAACCCTCGGTAGTTCGAAAATATACCAATCCATACATATTTTAAACACAAGACAACGATACAACATCGCAAATAACAGATCTGCGAAGACTCACACACACGTTGTCGGCTTTTCACAAAGTCAAAATAAAATTCGCAATAAAGTAGAAGAAGGTTCGAAACCCACACCTGATCTGACGACGGAGGAGCGAAACTCTTCAATATCTACGCAACGAAAATAGTTTTCCCCAAGCAAACCGTTCAAAAGAAAAATCAAGAAGAACCAAAAAGAAAAGAAACAGAGAGAAAAAAAGGAGGAGAACGTTCAGGAGAAAGGAGGAGAAATAATTCTCAAATTAATTTGATTATAAATAATAAATAATTATTATTACTAACTAAAAATAAAACACAAAAAAAGGCTCTCCAAAATGCGCACCCAAACACTCAAACCCAGAACCTTGAAATACACTAACACACACTCAACCACCAGACCAATAGGCCTATTATGTCTTTTAAACGTTCCACTAAACACAATAGCGCAACCTTCTCACTGACCCTAACCACAAAACCCAAAAACTTCTAACCCCAAAATTCGAGGTGTTACACACCAAGTATTTTGAAATTAAAAAATATATTAAATGTAAAAAATGTGATTTTTTTAATAAAAATTATTTTAAAGATAAAATGTGAAATTGATACCAATAGAAAATTTTAACATGAGTATTTTATGACATCATCAATAAATCAATTTTAATAGAAATTGATAATGATTCAGCATGATTAAACAATTTAATAACATAAATAGTACAAAATATGAAATCTAATTCAATAATATAAAGATCTTGTTGTTCATTATTAGGAATTTCTTCTAACTAATTATTAGAACTACTTCCTAAATTAAACATAAATATATATTCTTCACTATATGTATCAGAATTTGTTTCTGATATTAATTCGTAGAATATTTCCTCTTCAGAGCAAATTTTTAAATTTTGTTCTTCAAGTGTTTTAATCATTTTTATTGCTCTTTTCCTTTTATCGAGACTATTTTGTGCTATACGACCTTCGTCACATATAAACCATTTAATTTTTTTTTTATTTTTAGAACTTTTATAAGTTTTTCTTCTAATAAATCTTTTATTCTTATTATTACCGGAATTTTTTTTATCTTTTTCCAAGGTTTCCATCTAACTAGATTATATCTTCGATTTTTCTTTTTTTTATAAGTATTAGGATGTATTGATTTACATCCGAATTCCCATTCATTTTCTAAAATTTTTGTATAATGTTTATTACTTAATTTATGCTTAACTTGTTTAAAAGCCTTACTTTGTAAGCAATAATTAGTTAATTTTTCTGTAACACCCCTAACCCTTATCCGTCACCGGAACAGGTTTACGGAGCATTACTGGAATATACAGAACAAATACAATCATTTTATATTATTTAACATTCATCTCAGAAATTATTCATAAAGTCCCTTATATGAGCCCTCGAAGCGCAAAACATACATTAGAAATAAGTCGGGACTAAACTGAGTACTCAAAGAATTTTTCGCAAAATCTCAAAATTTTTCCAAGGTGCAAGGGACACACGCCAGTGTGGTCAGGCCGTGTGGGCATTCGAAATAAGGCACATGGAGGTGTCCCAGCCCATGTCCGTACCCGTGTAACTCTCTGACTTAGGTCACACGCCCGTGTGTTAGGCCGTGTATAGGTGCAAAGGTCATTCGGCCAAGCCACATGCCTGTGTGCCAGGCCGTGTGATCAATTCTGAGCATTTTGTTTTGAAAATTTTAAGATGCAGGGGACACATGGCCAAACATGACTGAGACACACGTCCGTGTGGACGAAAATAGGTCATTTCCAAGGCCACATTTCTCAACCAAACTTGGCATCACCTAACCAAACATTTTTGGACATCAATAAACCATAATAAGGCATTCAACCAACCAAAATTAAGCTTTATACTTAACATATTACCATAACCATTTAAAAATCTTTACTTACCAATTTTAATCCAAGCATCAATATGTTTATAAATTATCCATCATTCAACCATATTAACTTACATTAGACATGATAAGGTCTTACTTACACATCAAAACATGTTCATCACAAGCCATTACAATGGCTAGTTACAACACTTATAAGCCCACATTGGCCAAATTATCCAATACATTCATTATAACCAAAAGTAATTTACTATTTATATCGAAATAAACCGAAAAATAGTGTGATGATGCTCCGACCAACAGTCAACATTTACGAGCTTTCGAGTACTTAGAATTGGGAAAATAAAACAGAGTAAGCATATATTACTTAATAAGTTCGTATAACTTGGAATTTAACTTACCATATAATCACATTAAAGGTAAGCACACCAAAACATATTCCAAACAACTTGGCTAAAAGCTTAAACACATATCCTCGTCAACATGTTAGTCATGCATTTCAAAGAAATATCAAGGGACATATATGAGCTCATAACAATAGAATTTCCATATACATATACTTTCCATATCATGGATTCATATAACATGTACAAACCATTTCCATATATTTCAGATATATTCAGTAATAATTCATTCCGAATCCATATTATCTCATATCAAAACTTTGAGCTTTGAACCATTTAAAATCTCGATGTATACAAGGGTAGTACACACAAAGTGTACAAAATTGTAATCCATCAATTCATATTCGAGAATGCTCATACAAGTACATAAACGGGGAGCTCTCTCTCGAGCCATATAAAGGGAAGCTCATAAGAGCTATAATCAGGAAGCTCATGCGAGCCAATAACGGGTAGCTCCAAAAAGCCATTAATCGGGAAGCTCTGGATAGCCATATATCGAGAAGTTCAAGCGAGCCATATCGGGAAGCTCTAGAGAGCCATTAATCAGGAAGCTCATGAAAGAGCTTTTATCGAGAAGCTCACGAAGAGCCATATAACGAGACGCTTATAAGAGTTGCAGTGTGTCTACAACATATAACGGGAAACTCGCAAGAACCATTTAACGGGAAGCTCAAGAGGGCTAATAACGGGACGCTCTTTTGAGCTTTGGTGTGTCCGCAACACATGCAGGACCATGACCAATTTGGTAACCCTATATCTATCAAATTTCATTTATTCAAACGGGACTTTAACACTTGTCGGATATATTTGGATATGTGTTCAATACTTATACATGACAATTATACATTTCACACACAACAATATTCAATTTAAAACATTTAAATACACAATTTAGTTACACGAACTTACCTTGACAATGTTCGTGAACTTGTATGCTACTAATCTGTTACTTTTTCTTTACCTCGACCTAACTTCGTATTTGGTCTATCTGATCTATACGAATGAATTTAACATCAATTTAATACAATTCATACTCAATTCAATCCAATTCACATCTTTGGAAAAATTATCATTTCGCCCCTATACTTTTAATTAATTTCAATTTCATCCCTAGGCTCTGAAATTAAATTCCATGCAATTTAATCCTTATTCCAAGCCTAGCCAATTTTTACATATAATATTAACAGCCTGTGTATTTCATAAAATTTAGAATTTTTCCATGAATTTTCATCTTTACAATCTAGTCCCTAAATCATAATTTCATCAAAATTCACTTTACAAAAGTTGTTTATCTATCAACAAACATTTTCTACCATAAATTTCATAATTCATAATACTTATCCACGGAAAACCCTAGTACTTTGGTAACATTGCAATTTAATCACCAAGATAGCTAAATTAAGCTATTACAATCTCAAAAATATAAAAATTACTAAAAACGGGACAAGAAAACATACCTAATTGAGTAAAATAAGTTTGCTAGAACTCAATACCCATAGCTAGGGTTTCCATGATTTTCATTTGGGAAAGATGATAATATGATGATATTTTCATTATTTTATCATTTATCATCCTTTATTATTTCACTTTCCAATTTAGTCCTTTTCTTTAATTAATTTTCCATGGATGAATCATCATACTTATCTACTAACTCCTCCTAATGGTCTATTTGCCATATAAGGACTTCAAATTTTGAATTCTGTAGCTATTTGATACCTATAGTTATTAGAATTCAACTTTTGCATTTTATGCAATTTGGTCCTTTATCAAATTAGACATGTAATCAGTAAAATTTTCTTAACGAAATTTTTATACGACATTCCTATCATAATGCGGACCATACAATAATATTAAAATAATTTTCCTTACGGACTCGAATTTGTGGTCCCGAAACCACTGTTCCGATTTCACTGAAAATAGGCTATTACATTTTCTTTTGCAAAATTAATTTTATTTCCTATAGAATCTATAGTATCTGTATCTACACCTGATATTTTGCTCTGTTTTTCAAAATAAGAATAATATTTTTTTTTATAAAAATCTCATCCTATAGTGGTGGTAAATTATGAAAATACTGGTTTTTCCAAAATTCTATTTTTTCATTTTTATAGTTTTCGATATTCATGAAGAATTTTTTTAGAAAAATCTTCTAAATATCTAATGTCACATAATTTAATTTTTGACAATACGTAACAAGATAGACTATCTTAATACTTTTTATCAGTAAAGCCACAAAATTCTGTTTTTAGAACATAGATTAATTCTTTTAATACATCTTTGGGAGTTTGAATCTGATTGATTGACTGTCCTTTTTGTTCAAGCAAGAACAATAAATAACGAAGAATTAATATGTGGATATAGTTCAAGAAAATTTAAAACAAATAAAATTAATTATATTATATTTGAAAAAGAATTATTAACTATAAAGAAAGGAATAAAAAAGTTTCTTATATATTTAGCACATCAAAAAATTATCAAAAAAAAATTGATAATTAGGCAGTTAAACATTTCTTTACTAATAAATGTTTGGAAACTATACCAAGAAGAATTAGATGGTATAATGAATTATACACATTTAATTTTAAAATTTTATATGTTAAAGGTATTAACAATATTATTGTTGATTATCTTAGCAGACCTTATGAATAGAGGTAAACAACCTCTAGAAAAAGTAGGTGAATGGACTACCATTAATAAAAAGACCAACAAAGGGAACACCTTCAAATCAAAATATCCGAATCAAGGATTTGTATCAATACCTTCAAAGTATCATTTTATCTTAATCAAGGATATTATGTTCAATATCCAATGGTAAGACAACCTATTGGAATTTCAACTCAATTATCATTTCCATCATAATCGGTAAGTCAACTACAAAGGTCCCAAGATCCAAATTCAATATACCAAGCTAGTTATGCTGAAATTATTCAAGGGGTAGAAAATTTTTGTGCAACTGACATTTTGTTGAAACCACAACAAATACAAGAAATAAAATACTTTTGTAATCCAGGTTTACCCTTAGAATTATATAATTTTATTAATGAAATATGGAAAACCCATATTATTGAGCAAAGAGCAAACTTTAGAAGAGCTCTTACGAAGTTTTCACAATTACTAGTTGAAAAAAAACAACTAGAAATTAGTGATCGGGAAGAGCAAAGATCATGATTTATTGTTAAAATCTATTTTATATTGTGATCAGGAAGAACTAGAAATTAGTTTTTTAGATATTAAGGAGATAAACGATCTTCTTGATATATCCCAATGCTTATTTATAGAGAACGATTAATCCAATTATAAATAAAATATTTAGATGATGTTTATATAATAAAGCTAGAATTATTCTATATATAGAAATATTTTTTAAAATTGATAGAACTATTTACAATCACGCTCAATTTCAAAAAGCATTTTCTGAATATTTTTTACAAGTTATGTTTTTACAAATTATCTAGATTGAAATATTTTCTACTATAAAATTTGAACTTGATCATAAACTATTTGATATAAACTATATTGGATGGAGTTTTATTAAAGAAATAACAGTTTAAAATTTTTCTTTTCATTTATTAAAAGAATTTTTAATATTTATTAAATCTATATTATTATGTATGATATATGAAGATGACTTTTTT
Organism: Gossypium hirsutum; assembly: GCF_007990345.1. Classification (NCBI taxonomy): domain Eukaryota; kingdom Viridiplantae; phylum Streptophyta; class Magnoliopsida; order Malvales; family Malvaceae; genus Gossypium; species Gossypium hirsutum. Next base: position 93,071,246 of record NC_053436.1, read on the forward strand.
TTATAATTTTCATCTTGAAATTTATAGTCTTATTGGTATAGCTTAATCAAATTTAGACTAAAAATGAAAGACTTGAAAGCCGGTCATTCATTACAGTTGGTGTCAAATCTAAGTTCATGGTTCTTTGCGACAGGACGTGCAAAGATATATATGAAAGAACTTTTGGATTGCTTTTATTGAGTTAATTAAGAAAAATAAATATTTGTGATTCGTATGTGGGGGAGATAAGACTAGGCCTTGAATAATGAAAAAGAGAGAAGAACTTATAGTTTCAGCCACTGTTTTCCATCTATGAATTTTATGTCCATAAAAGGTTTAGCTTCTTCGTAAGTAAGTTTCTTTGACCATGGCACCCTTCCACTTGTATCAGATCCTGTTCCCCAGCTCTGGAATTCCCCGAATTCTACAGTCCTGGAAATGTCAAAATTAGAATCAAGCTTATAAATTAGATTCCTGCAGTGACATTTCACTGGAAATGGAGATCATACTTGTGCCTTAAAGGGTCGTTCCAGTCGCTCCATCCAGCAGGAATTATAACATTGTCAAAATAACAGTTAGAATATATAGTTCTTGAATAGTTTCCCCAAGCTCTTCCCAAGTAAACTTTACCACTTCCAGTGATTATGCAGCTTACAAATGAAAAACCTGTATTATCATCTGGTAAATCCCTGTGGTGTGCTGCAATGGCTCCAATCTTTTTAGCTGTGGATTGAATCAAACATTCCTGTTTTTCCAAAAACCATTCCACCCTCAGTTTCATGACCCTCAAACAAAAACCTTTGAAATTTGTACCTGATACAGTGATCTCGACTTGCCAGAGATGAAATCCACACTGCCTTGAATTACTGAATGGTAGAAGTAATGTGATCCAGTTTCATCTAAAAGTGTGTCTTGTCCCCCCACAATCTTGACCTTGTAAAACATTGCCTTGTCACCATAAATCCTCAGTGCCACTGCTTGCCTTCCAGGTTCTCCAGGAGCTCCAATCACTGTATTCTGTACCAAAGCATCAAACTCGATTTATCGTATTCAACACCCATGTCCAACACATATCCGAACATGAGTATGAAAATGGGTAATTCGTTTATCACCTCAAATGTGATGTCAGTGGCGCAGAAATAATCAGATCCTACTGTGACAGAAGCTGATCTGTAAGTTCCCAAGCTACCTCCATTGCTGTTCCTATCAGAAGCTTTATCGTGCCATGAAATTATGGTGTTGGCCATTTGACCTTCGTTCCCTACAAATGATATATACGGTTTGAAACGTGGAACAACTACTTTCTCCCTGCAAAAATGGGATCAAATCCAAGGATTTTTATACCCAATCGAACATGACTATTATTAACTGCGAAATATACAAACAAATTACCTGTAAATTCCTGGAAGAATATAAATCTTAACTCTTTGTTTATTATATTCAGGAACCATGTTTACTGCTTCTTGAACTGTGATTGAATCTCCACCGCCATTTTTATCAACCACAATAACTCGACTCTGATTATGATAGACTGTTGAAGTATTCAATCTTATTTTATGTCCATCAACTTTCATGTCATCCCAACTGATGAAATTCTTCACATATATTTCATTAGTCTTCGATAAACCAACTCCAAAACAAGAAGCAAAAAGGGTCATAATAACCATAACCAAAACGCAACAGTAGTCCATAACTTGGATTCTATTAAAGCTTTGTCATTAGAAAAAACCAGAAACCAATAAAATCCCATCTTCTTTCTGTGTTTTCAGTGTCTGGGATTTATATTGTGATAGGTAATCAAAGCTTGCAAGAATCATTTTAAAAGTGCATTAAAAGGAAGTTCATGAGAGTTTTGTGTATTAAAAAGAGGCTTTAAAATGTGTTAATTTAGAGTTTTCCTGAACATGAAGAAGGTGGTTTCTTGATGTTTTAGTTTATATAAAATGGGAAGCAAAACAACAGTTATGCATCTTTTAGCTGAAAAAAAGGTGATTTGTATTATTGTATACAAAAAACGAGCTTCTTTCCATGAGTGTTTTTCTCAATTTTCAGCAAGTCTAAATTACCGTATGAATCTTCTCAGACCCGCAATTTTTAAAATGTATTCATACATCTTTCCTTCTGAATTCCTAGAAATGTAATAAATAATGAATTGTATGATTTTATAATATTAGAATGAAAATAATTAAATTAATATCGAGTTAATTTATAACATTAACTCAATCAAATATATTTATATATATAATTAATTGAGGTAATAAATTGCGCATAATAAAAATTGAATTGGATAAAAATATTAAAATTAAGTTTTAACTAATTGGTAATTTAAATATTTTACTAACTCAATTTGTTTGGATTCAAATCCCATCCTATACTTTCTTTATTGGTTTTTAAAATAAAAAAATTAAATTACCCTCTAATTATAATTCATTTTAATTATAAAAGGACAATTTCATAATTTCCTTAAATGAGTTGGTAACCCATAAAAAGATTAGATTACCCACTAAGCTTAAAAAGCTAAATACTAAAACCTAACCATCGAGAAAAGACTAACAACTAAACTAAAAAGATTGGTAAGAAATGTTGCTCTCTTAAACTTACAACAAAAGTGGCTTTAACACAACCAATTCAACCTTAGGTCTTTGACAAAAATGTACTTGGAACATGTGGGTTGACTTGAGTTTTGAGTTGGACAAAACACTAGCCGTATAGGGATTTTCACCCCGTCAAGCAGTGGTGTTGTGACATCCAAGTTTCAGTGTTGCGACACCTTCGATAGTGGTGCATTCTTGGCTCTGGGGTTCTCAATGTCGCGACATTCACTGGCCAGTGTCACAACATCCTCGGTGTTGGCCATGATGTCTTCACTTCAACAACCTTCAATGATATCACGATCTTGGAGGCTCGATGTCGTGACTTTGGGCTCAATCTCACGACACAACACCCTAAATGTCGTGATTCACTTAACGGTTAGCTCTAGGTTGATTTTTTTTTTGAAGTCTTGCACCCTCGAGACAAAAGGAAGCTCGATGTCGCGACATTCTAGCATAATGTTGTGAAACCAATGTCAAATGTAGCTCTCTTCAAGGTTTTGCCATCTTCGTCTCTCTACACTAACTCCAACACACCATTAGGTTCTCAATGACACCATTTTGCCACTTTCAGTCTCAAAATAGGTAAAACCATAAAAATGATTATTAATATTAGGAACTTAAAACTATGAAAAATATAGAAAAGACTCGTAAATTATTTGAGAACAACTCGTTAAGTGTTCTAGAGAGCCTAATTTGATGTATTAAATTATGACAAATCAAACTCCTCCACACTTAAGTCGTTGTTTGTCCTTAAGCAAACACTTAAAACACTAACACATGTAACATAAACAACTCTTAAACAATGGAGAGACTTGACAATCAATTGAAGGGTATGTACAGTGTAACTAATTATTCTACCATACAATCTAAGACTAATGCATCATAAATTCATAATTTTGGAAGCAAATCAATTAATTCATAAAGTTACAGAGTGAATAGATATAAAAGCAATCCCAGAAAAGCAACATCCTTTATATTATTCCATCAAAATAAGATATACAAATATGATGTATATATACACGAAGGAATTTAAATTATTCATTTCTCACTAGGTTCTACAAGTTTTGGTTTTATAAACAAAGATGTTAAAGTCACATAAAGCTTTTTGGCTTGTAGCATTTTGAGGCTTAGGTTGGTATGAGTTCAAGGAAAAGATTGGCTCAAAACGGTTCAAGCACTGAGAATAGTATAACACATGGCATTGTTCTCATTTCCTCCCACATGTGATTATTAAGCTCACCACCTTATTTCTCTTTCTCTCACCTCCCTTTTTTTCTCCAACAACGTGGAAGATATGGTTTGATATTGACAAGTACAAACAACTTAGCGAACAAGTGTGCATTATGAAACTGAAAAGTTAATTTTAAGCTCATGAATTGATTTTTCACTTTGAGCACATGCTAAAAAATTTTCACTTTTCACTCACAATGCTTTTATCTCTATCCATGATTTTATTCACTCGCTTTTGCTTTTGACTCTCACATTGCTTTTGTTCACTCGACGTTTTTCATTCTAAGCACATTTTTGCAAGAGTCTATACACACTGTATCGAACCATCTCTTCACTATTCGCTCAAATTCAATTTTTTAGAATCGCCAAATTTGTTTCTACCTAACTCTTAATGTTCGTGGCTTGACGTCCATTTTATAATGCATTTTAAGATTAATGATCGAGAAGAGTTAAGTTTTTAACTTAGTTTAGGCTCAAGGTTTAAAAAATGTAGGTTTATCAAGATTTGCATTCTTGTGACAAAATCTTGCCATGGAAAAGACAAGACAAACTGAAAAATTTATCATGAAATTCTCTTGGTTTTCAAAAAATTATTAAATTTTTTCGATTTTTCTAGATTTCAATCCAACGACTAATTTTTTTAAAGTTTTAATTGACGACTATTTTATTTCAATGAAACTTTTTTGTTAGCGTGACAAGAGATAAAGGGAAAGCGCGTCTCGTAGGACATGCTTTCCCCCTTTCTTCTGCCATATAAGTAAAATATGTTTAATGTAAAGAGCGTTTATACCTATCATATCCAAAATTGACCTATTTTTTCTAGATTTTAGAGAAAAAGACTTAATGTAAAGAATATTTTTATTGCACTGCACTGTTCATCTAAACCTACCCTAAGAAAGATAAGGGCAAAAGCAATGGAAAGGACTTATTTTTTTATTTTTATTTTTTTGTGTGTGTACTCAAATTAGCAAACATTGTTGCATTAAAAAATGAATCCAGAAACAAGAACAAACCTTCAATACCAGAAATGTATTTAGTTTCTTCCATTTTCTAGCTCAGTTTCCTTTCGTTTCCTTTATTCTTCATTCTCGTTTAAGATTCATTCCATAATTGTTTGGTTCTCTATTTCCAATTCCATTACTCAACTCAAGAAAAGAAAAACGTAACATTCTTTTTGGGTAAGAAAAACCCTCCACCCTTCCTTTTTAAGTCCCCGCAAGTTGAGCATAAGATTTAAAGGCAACAACATCACTAGAATTAATCTTCAACTTGGTCATCGGTGAGTTTTTCCAACATAACCTCAAAAACAATCTACTTATTGATATACACAGAAGAAAAAAAACAAGAAAAGCTGACCAAAAATCCCAAAGATCCCTCTGACTACCCCCATTCCAAACCCCGTCACCATTCACCGTTTGATGATCCGCCTACCACTAAGATAGCATTTTTCTCATGTTATTTCACTATTAATTAAATGAGGCATAATTAGTGAATCATCTCTATAGGTGATTAGATGTTTTAACAATATTCTTAATTGTTTAAAATATTGTTTTGTTTTAAAAAAATTAGCGCCTCTTTTATTGGTTTAGAAACCCATTATGTATATAAATAATTTCTTAAAAATAATTAAACAATTTGAAGTTCATGGTTTAGCACAATATCAATATTCAAAATTTAAATTTTTTTTTAAAAATTCAGAATATAATTAAAAGAATAACATAGCAATAAATTAGAAAGTAGTATGAAGATAAATAGTCATTTTATATTAAATGTTATTTTATGCATGAATAATTTAAAAAAGAGATCGTGATAAGATTACATTTTATACTACATTTTAACACTGTTCAGAAGTGTGAGATTACGAAATAATTAAAATATTAAGAATATAAATACTATAATCTAATTAAATCAGTTAACCACATATTCACTTAAAATTATACTAAAGAACATAAATATGTATGATAGTTATGACATAAATATTTAATTAACACCTAATGTTTTGAATATAAACCTCCTAAAATATACCCAATGAAATCTCATTCTTGATTAATAATATTTACTTGGCCTTCAAACAAGTATAAGCTCACAGTCGTTTTGTGAAGGAAACTCAAAATTTTCAAAGATATTTGGCGCCTGAATAAAAAAATTCTATTGGTCCAATTCAATTCACGCAAATCAAATCTAAGTCACACCTTCTCTCGACCGTCCGATGTAAAACAAAATAAAAATTCTCCCCCCCCCCCCATTTCCAAATTTCAAATCTCCAGCTGCCCTCTATTTAAAACCCCAAATCCCTCGTCACGTTTCACAGCCCAAAACTTACTCTCATCTTCTCAAGAAACAAACAAGTCATCACTTAAACCCACTCAAACGCAAATGGCACGTACCAAGCAAACCGCTAGAAAATCAACGGGAGGCAAGGCGCCGAGGAAGCAGTTAGCCACAAAAGCGGCGCGAAAATCAGCTCCGGCAACCGGTGGAGTCAAGAAGCCGCATAGGTTCAGGCCAGGAACTGTGGCGTTACGTGAAATCCGGAAGTATCAGAAGAGCACGGAACTTTTGATCAGGAAACTCCCATTTCAGAGGTTGGTAAGAGAAATCGCCCAGGATTTCAAAACAGATCTGAGGTTCCAAAGCAGCGCTGTTGCTGCTCTCCAGGAGGCCGCCGAAGCTTACTTGGTTGGACTTTTTGAAGACACCAATCTTTGTGCTATTCACGCTAAAAGGGTTACTATAATGCCTAAGGACATCCAACTTGCTCGTCGCATTAGGGGTGAGAGAGCTTAGAGTTATTTAAGATTTATTGTACTAATTAGATTTCCATGAATTTGTTGTAGGATTTAATATCCAAAACGTGGAGATGTAAAGGCTTTCCTTGGTAAAAGTAATGCTATTATGGCAATTTCAGTACTATATCTCGATGCTATTTTTGGTTCTTTCATTAAAAAAATTAGTAATATTTTCTACATTGAGTGATAAGTTATTTATTTATTTTATTTAACATTTTTTTTAAAAAATTTATAAAGGAAAAAAATGAAAATGATTATTAAGCATGTTAGAAATTCATTTTCAAATGAAATAAAAATTTTTAATAAATTATCAAACATGCTTAAAAAATTAAATCACTGAATATATTAATAATTTTCAGCTGATTTGAATTTTTCCATAGATTATCAAACAAGACTTTAGTAAAAAATAGTTTAAGTTTTCTTTTTTGATTAAATTTTTTATGTGTTTTGATTGTTGGTATAAAATTTTAATATTTTAAATTAATTTTTAAAATTTTATTTTAATCATTTTAATTTTTTATGTAAATTTAAATTTAATAATTATTGAATTTAATTAATAAATTTAAAATTTATATTTACAAATAAATAATTTCCACGTATGAATTTTTTACTTTTTAAATAAATCATTGATTTTTGTTTAAAGATTATTGATCTCCTAACTGTTGCATTAAATGATCCTTAATTCAATTAAAAAATTAGATATTAACTTTGTATCATTGCTAACATTAAATTTTAGGTGAATTATTTAAGAATATTGTTGTTTTTATTTTGATTTTTTAAATTTAATTATTTTAATTAAAATAATTATTTAAATTAATTATTTTTATAAATTTTTGTTAATTCTTTAATATATTATTGACGTCACATATTAATCAATTAAGTGATTTGACATGTAATTTTTTTTTACTTTTAAATTTTGACTAAAATTAAAAACTTCTCTATAAATAATCTAAAATATATATATTTTTAGTTTATTTGTAATATAAGAACGGTCGGTTCTCATCACCACTTCTCAAATTTAGACTACATATTCAAATTAATGAAAAATAAACATAGCAATCAAAATTACAAACAAAATTATCCCTGGAGCAATAAGTCACATAAAATGACAAAATTCAATAGCCAACAAAAGAAAGAAAATACAAAATTTTAGATAACGTATTCAAATTAATGAAAAAAGAAAACATCAACAACAGAGGAATCAAACTCAGATCTAGACGAAATTTTGGAATAAGAAAAATGAGAGGCACACGTAATGAAAGAGTTATTATACCTATTCTAGTATCACACCAAATTTGACATTGAAAAAAACAAAAACTATCCCTGTGAATGCAAAATTAAGAAATCAATAGTTGGTGATGAGGAAATTAGAGGAACTTCGAGGAAAAGAAACACCCACGATTGACGGCCGCAAAGTGGATTTGTAGAGGAAACAATAGCTTAAAAATCTCACGCTTTAATCATTTAATAGTTTAATGTGTAATGTAAGTATTTTTTTGAATTAATCAAAATTTTAATGATAGTGATTAATTTGAACAATTATTTTAGTTCAAGTGACTAAATTAAAAAAATTAAAATGACCAAGTAAAAATTAACGCTATTTTAAAGTGACTTGTAGTGTAATTTATTTTAAATTCTATCTTTTATAAATCTATTAAAGACTTAATTTATGATTTCATTTTTGAAATATACTTTTTTTCCCTTTAATATCTAAACTTTTTTTTGTTAAAAAAAGCGCTTTTACCGTATGCATTTATTTTTAATTTATTATTTCATAAAACATTTTTGTTAAATTTTTTTTTAAAAACATATTATTATTATTAAATTATTTTTTTATTAAAATTCGTATTCTACTCTCCCTCTCTCAACTCACTGATGAGAATCCAACTGTACAAATGGTATGCTTTTTTCATGGCTCGGTGACACCAATGGCATGAGCTCGTTCGTAGATGACAACATCGAGAGGAATACCGAAATCACCAAATTCTTTTATTAAGCTTGCCAAGCTTTGCAAACCAACAGACTCGATTAAGGGACTTCGCCTGAGCAAACTGATCCTCGTCGAAGCCGTTAGATATTATCCGGAGAACGATTGAGATTTTTGGGTCGTCGGAATGAAAGGATTTGGAGATGAAAACAATTATTATCCGTTTTTCTTTTTTGATGATAAGAATTTGGAAACTCAAAAATCTTGAAACTTATAATAACGATATTGAAACCTAGATATTTTTATGATAAGAATATTGAAATCCACAAATTATCCATATTTTTCTATTATTAGGGATAAAATATTTAATTATTATATTAGATGAAGATGAATAACTACTCAGAATTTCACGAACGCCAAGAATTTGATTTTTGTTATAAAAATATTTAATTATTCCTGTCGAAGAGAATTAACTTTTTTTATTAGGAGAATTTTTTGAAGTGTCATTCTAACCTAGACCTCAAACAATAGAAGTATTATATATGGGGTGTTTATACTCGGTTTTAGCCTATGATTTTGTCTCCTGACTTCGAGAAAAGCCTAGAGGGGTTCACAGAGTTTATAGGGAGCGACTAAGGTCCACCAAGGAAATGTTTTATTATTTGGCCTTGGTAAGGTTCGAACCCATGTCAATTCCCATTTCAAACTTCAATTATTTAATTGTAATTAGTTAAATAATAATTTGAAGAAATTAAATTAATTCTCAAATCATCTTTTGTATTTAGTGAGAAAACACATTTACTACAAATAGTGATAGATGCGATCTATTTCTCTTCATCGTTTTCATTCATCCCATATTATTGGTTCTTACTTGCAATTCATTTATGATTATCTCAAGCTAGTATAGGGACTTATTGAACATATATAATTAGGGCTAAAATAATTTGTAATTACGTTCTGACTTTTCGCCTATTATTATAATATTATTTAGTCACGAAATCATTCCACCAAAATATAATGACTGAGCTCTCCCTTTTTATATACTATTGTGAAAGCTACTTACCAAGTGTTTGTCCAATAACCTCATCGTAACTGTGTTATCTTTATAGGATATCCTTAATCCCTTTAAGATAAATTCGTTCTCCTAATATGATCCTATTTTATCTCATGTTAACCATTTTATCTTCCTTCATGAAAAGTCAAATACTATCAAATAGCAATTAAATCATTTATCACAAAGACAAATGACCCATTACCATGTTTAATTTTCATCTATCATTTAATGTCGAGAAGAGGATATCATTTACCTTTTAATTGAGCTATGAATTCCACTATTGTGGAATGATGCTACATACTACAGAAGTAGTATACCCAACATATCAACTTTCGACTCTTTATCTATTTGAACTTAAGCTTTTATTTGCATCAAAGTATATAAGTTATGCATACATAATCCATCATCCACTTAGGATTAAGGTGTGCTACACTATGAACGTCACAAGTGAATAAATCCCAAACGAATCAATTCTACTTGAGTCCAGTCCGATGTGATCTGATGTACTACTAGTCCAGTCAGTCACATCTTTGTTTCTATCTTTTGGAAGTCATCTACTCCAATTCCCAAGACAAAGTTTCTCCCTAATTGGACTTGATAAACTTCTTATTAGTCTTTCAATCAATTTGCTAAATCCCAAATAGACTAATGACATGTTCATATTATCTACTAATATGAGTTGTTTTTCTATATTACGATCCAACCATGTAATACCACTTAATATTAGTTAAACATTAGGTAATTATTGAGCCAATATTTTCTTTCATTTTGCTTTGCATGCAAAAAGCGTTGAGGACAATATACAAATATATTAATGAAACTAATGGATATTTTATTAAACCAATTTGTTAGAAAAATATAAGCATATATAAATGAAAAAACTATACTAAGGGCACTAGGTCCCAATAGTCTCCCACTTGCCCTAGTAAAGTAGATGAGTCATATTTCACATTCCCATACTCTCTACATGTTTCTCAAAACTCTTAGCACTAGAGTCTTGGTAAACGGATCCACAAGGTTGTCTTCTAATGCAATTTGACTACATCATTATTCCGTATGCTACTGCCTCCCTTATGATATGATACTTTCTATCAATGTTTTTTGTTCTCTTGTGGTTTTTGGTTCCCTTGGTGTTAGCTATTGTCGCATTATTGTCACAATACAATATGATAACTTTGTCCATGCTAGGAACGAATTTAAGATCTGTAAGGAACTTTAGAAGCCATATTGCTTCTTTTGTTGCCTCAGAAGCAGCCACATATTTGGCATCCATAATGGAATTGGCAACGCAACCCTACTTGACACTTTTCCACACTATGGACTTGTTGCCTAGGACAAAAACACAACCCGATGTTGATTTCCTTGAATCTTAACATGTTTGGAATTCAGAATCTGTATAATCGATAAGAGTGAAATCTCCTTCAAAATATACAAGCATATAATACCTCGTGCTTTGTAAATAATTGAGTATATGTTTAACTGTTTGCTAGTGTCTTGTACTGGGATTCGTCTAATATCAACTCACCAACCCTACTGCAAAATAGATATTTGGGCATGTGTATAACATAGCATATATGAGATTTCCTACCACTAAAGCATAAGAAACATTTTTCATATATTCTCTTTCTTCCGCTGTCTTAAGACAGTCATCCAGATAAAGATGAAAACCCGATAGACAGGGTTGAATTCCATTCTTTGAATCGATCATTGCAAAATGTTCCAATATCTTTGTCTATGTATGAAATTTGAGATAAAACTATCACCTTGTTCTTTCAATCCCTTAGGATTCAAATACCTAGAACATAGTTAGCTTCTTCCAAGTCTTTTATACTAAACTGTTGGGTTAACTATAATTTAACTGATGACAATGTCCCTACATCATTTGTAATGAATAGATTGTCAACGACATATAAAATGAGAAAGACCACCTTTCCATCCTTAATAAGTTTGTAAACACAAGGTTCATCAACACTTTGCTCAAATCCATAGGTATCAACTTCTTAAAAATCATCCATGAATTTAACACCCACAGGAGTAGAGTTCTTGTTCCCTCACATCAATTCCTTTTTTGTGGCTGAAATGTATAAGATTCTTGATAACCCTAAGAAATTGTCGATAGCAATTCAATAGCAACAAATATCGAGTTCAAACCAATGTCTTTTCAACGTCATAAAAATGACTGGACAATAGATTTTACACATACTATTCAATACAAAGAAAGACACTTGACATTCGTGGGTGTTGAGATAATCATAAAAAAATATTTTTAAAAAAATTCAAAGCTTAAAAAAACTAAAAAATCAAATACATATTTTAGTGCGCCAATCAGTGATGGGAAAGAAGAAAAATCAAAATTTCAAGTTTTAGTTTGTTTCCCCCAACAATTTATTAGTTACTAAATTCCATCACCAAATCCAACTCATTCCTTCAAACCTTTTAATTTCAATTTACAAAATCAAAACCCTTTTCACATGTTCCTTGGTTTTATAATTGTTTTTTTTGCAAATAATTTTCAATTTTCGTATTCTTTTCCTGGAGCTTTGGAATATTTTATTATTTTTAAATGATATTTTAAAAATTTTTAGGCATTTTTTTTATTTTATTTTTTTAAAAAATAGCCTTTAAGATTTTCTTTTTCAAAATTTTGGAAAATTTCATTGAATTTTTAATATTTTTTGGATTTTTAGAAAGTTTTAAAATTTTTAAAATTTTTAAAATTTTTAAATATTTTAAATATTTTATAATTAAATTTATTTGGCATGTTATATTTTGATTATATTTTTTTTATTTTTTATGTGATGAGATTTTTTTACAAAAATAGTATAAAAAAATTAAAGAATATATTAATGAAAAAAATAAAATACGGAAAGAAATAAAACATGAAAATAATAACCTTTTTTGGGGAAAGTGGTGCTGGCGGGTTTTTTACTAAAATAATATAAAATAAAATACAAAAATATTTTATTTTAAAAAAATAAAATACGAAAATAAAAAATAAGAACAAAAGGCCAAAACTAGAGTTTTTTACTAAATTAATATAAAATAATACTAAAATAATACATTTGAAACATTATATACTAAAATAATATAAAAATAAAATACGAAAATAGGATACTTTAAAAAATAAAATCCGAAAATAGAATAAATAATAAAAACAAATGGCCAAAACCAGAGTTTTTTACTAAATTAATATAAAAAAAACACTAAAATAATATATTTAAAACATTATGTACTAAAATAATATAAAAAATAAAATCCGAAAATAAAATAAAAAAAACAAATGGCCAAAATAAGAGTTTTTTACTAAATTAATATAAAAAAAATACTAAAATATTACATTTGAAACATTATGTGCTAAAATAATATAAAAAATAAAATACGAAAATAGTATATTTTAAAAAACAAAATTCAAAAATAAAATAAAAAATAAAAACAAAGGACCAAAACCAGAGTTTTTTACTAAATTAATATAAAAAATACTAAAATAATACATTTGAAATATTATGTACTAAAATAATATAAAAAATAAAATACGAAAATAGTATATTTTAAAAAATAAAATCCGAAAATAAAATTAAAAAAAAGGCCAAAACCAAAGTTTTTTACTAAATTAATATAAAAAAACACTAAAATAATACATTTGAAATATTATGTACTAAAATAATATAAAAAATAAAATAAGAAAATAGTATATTTTAAAAAATAAAATTCGAAAATAAAATTAAAAAAAACAAACGGCCAAAATTAGAGTTTTTTACTAAATTAATATAAAAAAACACTAAAATAATACATTTTAAACATTAGTACTAAAATAATATAAAAAATAAAATACGAAAATAATATATTTTAAAAAATAAAATCCAAAAATAAAATAAATACCAAAATATATTGTACTACATGCTGGGTATATTATCCATATTATAATTTAAACCAAAATATTTTACTTATTATCATTTTAAAATAATAATAATATTTGTATTTGAATTGGATATATTTATTATTTTAATGTAGTATGGCAAAAAATATGCTGTCGGAAAAACGGTTTGGTATTTTTTGTAATTAAAAGCAATATATAAAATTTAGTTATTTTGATAAATATTTAAAATTCATCAAATATTGAAATTAATAACTGAAATTTATTTTGAAATTGCAGGCATCGCAATGGCTTCATTGATTAAGAAAGATCCTCACATAGCTGACACAGTTAATAATATGATAATATATTGTTATTTGTTACTCACGGATTCTATTAAAAAACGATCTATGTAATTTACGGAAATAAATTATGTTATTATAACTCTTTTTTGAAATTTAACATTATCAAGGCTCGTACCGCGTATTAGGGGGTCGAGTGAATGGTTTAGGATATTCCCCGGATGCACGATTGATGCCTTACTTGGAGCTAGCTGGATTCGGGTCAGCAGCATTGATCCGAACGTTTGATTTGCGGTACGATTTAATATCTGCATTAGTCGAGCGTTGGCGTCCGGAGACCCACACTTTTCATTTGCTGTGTGGGGAGTGCACTGTAACTCTAGAAGATGTTGCACTGTAACTTGGGCTCCCAATCGACAGGAGTACCGTAACGGGCATAAGTGCGATAGCTGAACCGGCTGCACTTTGTTATAACCTACTAGGAGCCTCGCCCGATGATGATGAGTCCAATTTTTTGGTTTTGAAATTTACATGGCTGAAAGCAAATTTTGAGCATTTATCAGTTAATGTCACTCAAGAAGAGTTGATGTACGCAGCTTGAGCGTATATTATGCATATTATAGGGGGTGTATTGATGCCCGATGCGAACAACAACAGGGTTCATCTCATGTATTTACCTCTATTAACTGATTTGCATAATGTTTGCTCGTATAGGTGGGGCTCCGCAGTTCTGGCTATGTTGTATCGCAACAAAGCCTCATGCCGTATAGGCGGATGCCTTATATTGTTGCAATTATGGGTTCTTTATCGGATGCCATTTTTGGCATCGGTTAGTCACCAACCATACGTATATCCACTAGTGAACAGGTGATAAAATTTAACTTGTTGTTAATTGATAGTTTATTTATAATGATACTATTCTAACGATATTATATTTATTTGAAATTTATTTTCGTAGATGGAGTATTTATCCGGGTATTCGGAGGTCCTACACTATCCCGATATATCGTTGGTTGATTGAACAACATGCCGGCGAAGGGGTAAGCTATACCAATATTCGCGACATGTAATTACTTTATATATCTTACTCAAATCGTATGAAATTTTAACCATGGTATTAATCGTGCAATTTATTTGGATGCCATATCGTAGACCAGAAATTGCAGCTATTATACCATCGTCTGCCTACATTCATTCTCAATTGTGGTGCATTAATGCACCAATTATCAGTTTCAATGTAGTCGAGTGGTAACACGGGGATCGAGTACTACGACAGTTTGGTTGCATCCAGTATATCCCGGATCCGCCAAGGGAGGTGGGGAAGGTTCACGGCATCAACAAGAGAGGGAAACATGGAATGCATTAGAGGGTTGTGCACCGGAGATATATTGCGGTGTGGAATAATCGGATGGGTCGAAGACCTCGGATAGA
This sequence comes from Gossypium hirsutum, assembly GCF_007990345.1. Classification (NCBI taxonomy): domain Eukaryota; kingdom Viridiplantae; phylum Streptophyta; class Magnoliopsida; order Malvales; family Malvaceae; genus Gossypium; species Gossypium hirsutum. The sequence continues at coordinate 93,086,405 of NC_053436.1, forward strand.
TATGTCTTCTGATTTGCAACCATCGTCAGAGTACATGCAATGGTACTTTAGTACGGGAAAGCCATATTTACTTGGTGCCCAGTCGTCTGTAGTCCCTCCGCACGTGCAGCGGCCTAGGGCATACGAGCCAGTGGCCGATATAGAGCCCGATCCACAGCCGTATCTTGAGCCCGAGCGAGAGGTGGAGCCCGAGGCACAGCTGGAGGCCAAGTCCGAACGATCACATTCACATTCAACTGATACTTCTTATCATCCGGATTTACCGAGCAATGGCTATTTCCCGAGCTAGTCAAGGGGCAGATACCATTACGGGTTTGATATCTTTGGGTCGTATCCATCGCAGCACAACACTTTTCTCGGCCTGTATCCACCGCAGTACAGCACTACCCTCGACCCATATCCACTGTAGTACTCCACTCCTCTTAGGTTATATCCACTGCAGCATGTCACTTCTCCCGGCTCAACTTCATCGATGCCATTCGAGCCATATGATTTTTCTTCCATGTATCAGACACCCTCACCTGCGACTGAAGAGGATGTTGGTCGTCGCGATCACCTACAACGTGAATGTCGACCTCCGAATAGGTATACCCCTAGGACCACACCATCGAACCATCAACTTTAGGGGTTTCTTGGGTTTTGATATTAAAAGGTTTGTATTTTTTTGTTATATATTTAATTAGATTAATTAGAACTTTGAAAATTGTAACAAAATTTAACCATAAAGTAAATTAGATAATTTGGACATTTTGAACATTAAAGCACTAAAACTTAACAAACTTAGTCTTGTAATATAAATTAAATACATTACAACATTAATATAATTGGAACAAACTTTGCAATATAATTTTTTTATATAAATTAAATACATTACAACATAAGCTCAATTCCTTCCCCGATCGTGATGATTGTCCAACATAATATTTTCGCTGCGAGCATTTACTCCGATTATGACCAGCTAACCTGCATAATCCACAACGCTTTCCATTGGATTTCTCCCTAATGTCCATCTCATTACAGATTCTGGATGATTGCGGACGACCTCTCAGATTTTTGCGTAGCCCTCTGTCTGGGATAAGCTCGAAAGTCGTCGGAGGCACCTCTCACATAGACAAGTCAGGTAGGACAGGGAACTCATTTTCCTAGACACATAACGTGCGCTCGAGTGTGTACACATCATCAACAAATTGTTCAACATTAAGGTTCACCTTAGCACACGCTGCCACGATATTCGCACATGGATAATGAAGTGTTTGGAACCTCCTGCAATCACACCGTCTGTTCCGAAGATCAACTCCATAGGACCTAGGTGGTATATCGGGTCGATGACCGATGGTCTCCGTAGTACAAACTATTTCATGGCGTCGTGAATATATTTCTACATTCATCGACCTCGCCATCCAACGGTTTACAACCATTGCATCTCTAACATCTTCGACAAACATGTGTCCCGCTTCCATCTGGTTGACTTGTTGCTGACACATTCTTGGTATCAAGGTAGTCAACCTGTAGAATGTAGCTGAAAAGAAAGATGAAATCGGAAGATGTCGTGTTTTCAACAACACAGCGTTGACCCCCTCCACTAAGTTTGTGGTCATTTGACCATAACGAAAGCCCTAGTCAAAACTTTGAGCCCATTGTCACGGCTCTATAGTACTTAACCACTGTCAGAAAGATGTGTTCGTTTGACCTTCCATGTCATTCTTAAGTCGAGTTATTCTTTGGCGAAAAATATATGGCTCCAGCTCGTGCGCTGTATATGTATTAAGGGAAGATAAGTTACAATATTGCCCTAAAGCATTAAAACATATGTTGAAAAGATAAGGTAATCATTTACCCATTTTCATAACTTGTCTCTTCCAGTCTGCATTCTTATAATCTCGATGAAAGTTAGCCGCGATGTGCCAGATACAGTAAACAGATCTCCATTATACACTGGAGCATCTAATGGCGGCAATTAATCTTTTCCCTCTATCAGAGATGATGCAAATATTATCGTTGCTAATAACATACCTCCGCAGGTTGGTAAGGAAGAATTCCCACGATTCTATGTTCTCCTTTTCTACAATGGAAAATGCTATCGGGGGCACGTTCATGTTGTCGTCTTGAGCAATCGCAAGAAGTAAGATTTGTGTATATTTTCCATATAGCCAGGTCCTATCTACTTGCACAAACGGCTTGTAGTGGGGAAATGCTCGCACACATAGATCAAATGTCTAGAACATCCGATGGAAAATTCTTTTTCCTGGCTGTAATTGGTCATTCAGGCCGTAATAAGGTCGTGTCTGTAACTCAATGGTAGTCCCTGGTACGTACTCTCACATAGCGGCTATTCATCCATGTAGGTCGTTATATGATGCATTGAAATCCCCATACAATTGCTCAATTTCTATCTATTTAGCTATCCATGCCTTTCGAAATGATACTCAATACTGAAACCGTGCTTGTATTTCGGCAATCAGTACCGAAACTTTAATGGTCGACATGTCCTTCACCATTGGCATGATAAATGTATAGATAGTTTTGGAATCAAGTTTTCCATGGTCTTCAGTTATACGTGTTGATGTGCATGTGTGAGGCCCAACAAATTTGTGGATCTCCCACATCTGTGATGCAGCTCGTACACGCCAATTGTAGCCTTCCGTCGACTTTTAACACTCTCCAATATATAATGTCGGTTTAGACACTGAAACTTTGTAATCCACTGATATATTCATACGTGGGTGGTGGCTCCAATTGTAACACAAGAACCATGCGTAGTGGCTCTAATATCGTACATTGATAGTGAATCGACTATACGTGGGATCAATATCAATCTTAATGTTACACCCAATATTAATGTGGTTGGTGATGATGGATACGATAGTAGTGATCCTTGTAATGAAGAGGTCGATAGTGATAGTGATCCCGATGTGGACGATGTCTCCGATGATATTGACGATGAAGACGTGAATGACGATGGAAATATTAACGCGTCTTTAGTAGGGAACCAGATGCGACGTATTGTGATACACAATAATCCTAGGCCACATATGTCGCTTATAGACCCTGATGCGGCGCATGTAGCTGAGTTCCCAAAGTATCCTGAAATACTTCCTGCTCACCAGTTGGCCGTAAATCCCGAGCATAAGGAGTTATTGATAGGCCAGAGATTCAGAAGTAAGGAAGAGTGCGTATTTGCTATTAAGCAGAATAGTATGAATAAATCATTGGATTACAAAGTTGCAGTGTCTAAACCGACATTATATATTGAAGAGTGTTGGAAATCGGCGGAAGGCTGTAATTGGCGGGTTTCGTAGATGTGGGAGATATACAAATTTGTTGGGCTCACACATGCATATCAACAAGTATGACTGAAGACCATGAAAAACCTGATTCCAAAATAATCTGTACATTTATCATGCCAATGGTGAAGGACATGCCGACCATTAAAGTTTCGGTATTGATTGCCAAAATGCAGGCACGGTTTTAGTATCGAGTATCATATCGAAAAGCGTGAATAGCTAAACAGATGGCAATAGAGTAATTGTATGAGGATTTCGATGCATCGTATAACGAGCTACAGGGATGGATAGCCGCTATGCGGGAGTACGTACCAGAGACTGTCATTGAGTTACAGACACGACCTTATTACGGCCTAGATGACTAATTACAGCCAGAAAAAAGAATTTTTCATCAGATGTTCTGGATGTTTGATCCATGTGTGCACGCATTCCCCACTGCAAGCCGTTTGTGCAAGTAGATGAGACCTGACTATATGGAAAATATACACAAATCTTACTTCTTGCGGTTGCTCAAGACGACAACAGGAACATGTTCCCGATAGCATTTGCCATCGTAGATAAGGAGAACATAGAATCGTGTGAATTCTTCCTTACCAACCTGTAAAGGTATGTTATTAGCAACGATAATATTTGCATCATCTCCGATAGAGGGAAAGATTAATTGTCGCTATTAGGCGTTCCGGTGTACCATGGAGATCTGTTTACCGTATCCGGGACATCGCGGCTAACTTTCATCGAGATTATAAGAATGCAGACTGGAAGGAACAAGTTGTGAAAATAGGTAAATGATTACCTTATCTTTTCAACATATGTTTTAATGCTTTAGGGTAATACTGTAACTTATCTTCCCTTAATACATATACAGCGCACGAGCTGGAGCCATATATTTTTTGCCAAAGAATGTCTCGACTTGAGAATGACATGAAGGATCAAACAAACACATCTTTTCGATAGTGGTTAGGTATTATGGAGCCGTAGCAATGGGCTCAAAGTTTTGACGAGGACTTTCATTATGGTCAAATGACCATAAACTTAGTAGAGGGGGTCAACACTGTGTTGTTGAAAACACGACATTTTTCGATTTCATCTGTCTTTTCGGCTACATTCTACAGATTGGCTACCTTGATGCCAAGAATAGGTCAGCAACAAGTCAACTAGATGGAGGCGAGATACGTGTTTGTCGAAGATGTTAGGGATGCAATAGTTGCAAACCATCGGATGGCGAGGTCGATGAATGTAGAAATATATTCATGACGCCATGAAACATTTCGTGTTATGGAGACCATCGGTCATCGACCCGATATACCATCTAGGTCCTATGGAGTTGATCTCCGGAACAGACGGTGTGATTGCAGGAGGTTCCAAACACTTCATTATCCATGTGTACATGTCGTGGCAGCGTGTGCTAAGGTGAACCTTAATGTGGAACAATTTGTCGATGATGTGTACACACTCGAGCGCACGTTATGTGTCTGGGAAAATGAGTTCCCTGTCCTGCCTGACTTGTTTACGTAGGAGGTGCCTCTGACGACTTTCAAGCTTATCCCAGACAGAGGGCTACGCAAAAATCCGAAAGGTCATCCACAATCATCCAGAATCCGTAATGAGATGGACATTAGGGAGAAATCCGATGGTAAGCATTATGGATTATGCAGGCTAGTTGGTCATAATCAGAGTAAATGCCTGCAGTGAAACTATCATGTTGGACAATCATCATGATCGGGTAGGAATTGAGCCTATGTTGTAATGTATTTAATTTATATAAAAAAATTATATTGTAAAGTTTGTTTCAATTAGATTAATGTTGTAGTGTATTTAATTTATATTACAAGACTAAGTTTGTTAAGTTTTAATGTCTTAATGTTCAAAATGTCCAAATTAATCTAATTTACGTTATGGTCAAATTTTGTTATAATTTTCAAAGTTCCAATTAATCTAATTAAATATATAACAAAAAAATACAAATTTTTTAATATCAAAACCCAAGAAACCCCTAAAGTTGATGGTTCGATGGTGTGGTCCTAGGGGTATACCTATTCGGAGGTCGACGTTCATGTTGTGGGTGATCACGATGACCAACATCCTCTTCAGTCACAGGTGAGGGTGTCTGATACATAGAAGAAAAATCATATGGCTCGAATGGCATCGATGAAGTTGAGCCGGGAGAAGTGCCATGCTACAGTGGATACAACCCAGGAGGAGTAGAGTATTACGGTGGATATGGGCCGAGGGTAGTGCTGTACTGCGGTGGATACAGGCCGAGAGAAGTGCTGTGCTATGATGGATACAACCTAAAGATATCAAACCCGTAATGGCATCTACCTCCTGACGAGCTCAGGAAATAGTCATTGCCGAGCAAATTCAGATGATAAGAAGTATCAGCTGAATGTGAATGTGATCGCTCGAACTCGGCCTCCGGCTGTGCCTCGGGCTCTACCTTTCGCTCGGGCTCGAGATCTGGCTGTGGATCAGGCTTTATATCGGCCACTGGCTCGTATGCCCTAGGTCACTACATGTGCAGAGGGACTACAGTCGACTGGGCACCAAGTAAATATGGCTTTCCCTTACTAAAGTACAATTGCATGTACTTTGACAATGGTTGCAAATCAGAAGACATATCCATCCGAGGTCTTCGACCCATCCAATTATCCCACACCGCAATATATCTCCAGTGCATAACCCCCCAATGCATTCCATGTTTCCCTCTCTTGTTGATGCCGTGAACCTTCCCTACCTCCCTTGGCGGATCTGGGATATACTGGATGCAACCAAACTGTCGTAGTACTCGATCCACATGGTACCACTCGACTATATTGAAACTGATAATTGGTGCATTAGTGCACCATAATTGAGAATGAATGTAGCCAGATGATGGTATAACAGCCGCAATTTCTGGTCTACGATATGACATCCAAATAAACTGCACGATTAATACCATGGTTAAAGTTTCACACAGTTTGAGTAAGATATAAAGTAATTACATGTCGCGAATATTGGAATAGCTTACCCCTTTGCCGGCATGTTGTTCAATCAACAAACGATATATCGAGACAGTGTACGACCTCCGGGTACCTGGATAAATACTCCATCTATGAAAATAAATTTCAAATAAATATAGTATCGTTAGAATAATATCATTATAAAGAACCTATCAATTAATAACAAATTAAATTTTATCACCTGTTCACTAGTGGATATACGTATGGTTGGTGATTAACCGATGCCAAGAATGGCATCCGATAAAGAGCCCATGACTGCAACAATATAAGGCATCCGCCTATGTCTACGGCATGAGGCTTTGTCGTCCAACAAAGCTCATGATACAACATAGCCAGAACTGCAGAGCCCCACCTATACGAGCGAACATTATGCAAATCAGTTAATAGAGGTAAATACATAAGATGAACCCTGTTGTTGTTCGCATCGGGCATCAATACACCCCCTATAATATGCATAATATACGCTCGAGCTGCGTATATCAACTCTTCTTGAGTGACATTAACTGATAAATGCTCAAAATTTGCTTTCAGCCATGTAAATTTCAAACCCAAAAAATTGGACTCATCATCATCGGGCGAGGCTCCTAATAGGCTCTAACAAAGTGCAGCCGGCTCAGCTATAGCACTTACGCCTGTTACGGCACTCCCGTCGATTGGGAGCCCAAGTTACAGTGCAACATCTTCTAGAGTTACAGTGCACTCCCCACACAGCAAATGAAAAGTGTAGGTCTCCGGGCGCCAACGCTCGACTAATGCAGATATTAAATCATACCTCAAATCAAACGTTCGGATCAATGCTGCTGACCCGAATCCAGCTAGCTCCAAGTAAGGCATCAATTGTGCATCCGGGGAATATCCTAAACCATTCATTCGACCCCTTAATACGCGGTACGAGCCTTGATATGTTAAATTTCAAAAAATAGTTATAATAACATAATTTATTTCCGTAAATTACATAGATCGTTTTTTAATGGAATCTGTGAGTAACAAATAACAATATATTATCATATTATTAACTGTGTCAGCTATGTGAGGATCTTTATTAATCAATGAAGCCACTGCGATGCCTGCAATTTCAAAATAAATTTCAGTTATTAATTTCAATGTTTGATGGATTTTAAATATTTATCAAAATAACTAAATTTTATATAATGCTTTTAATTACAAAAAAATACCAAACCGTTTTTCCGACAGCATATTTTTTGCCATACTACATTAAAATAATAAATATATCCAATTCAAATACAAATATTTTTATTATTGTTTTAAAATCATAATAAGTAAAATATTTTGGTTTAAATTATAATATATATAATATACCCGGCATGTAGTTCAATATATTTTGGTATTTATTTTATTTTCGGATTTTATTTTTTAAAATATACTATTTTCTTATTTTATTTTTTATATTATTTTAGTACTAATGTTTCAAATGTATTATTTTAGTTTTTTATATTAATTTAGTAAAAAACTCTAATTTTGGCCGTTTGTTTTTTAAATTTTATTTTTGGATTTTATTTTTTAAAATATACTATTTTTGTATTTTATTTTGTATACTATTTTAATACATAATGTTTCAAATGTATTATTTTAGTGTTTTTTTATATTAATTTAGTAAAAAACTCTTGTTTTGGCTTTTTTTAATTTTATTTTCGGATTTTATTTTTTAAAATATACTATTTTCGTATTTTATTTTTTATATTATTTTAGTACATAATATTTCAAATGTATTATTTTAGTGTTTTTTTATATTAATTTAATAAAAAAAACTCTGGTTTTGGCCCTTTGTTTTTATTATTTATTTTACTTTCGGATTTTATTTTTTAAAATATACTATTTTCGTATTTTATTTTTTATATTATTTTAGCATATAATGTTTCAAATATATTATTTTAGTATTTTTTATATTAATTTAGTAAAAAACTCTGATTTTGGCCGTTTATTTTTTTATTTTATTTTCAAATTTTATTTTTTATATTATTTTAGTACATAATGTTTCAAATGTATTATTTTAGTATTTTTTATATTAATTTAGTAAAAAACTCTGGTTTTGGCCATTTGTTTTTATTATTTATTCTATTTTTGGATTTTATTTTTTAAAGTACCCTATTTTCGTATTTTATTTTTATATTATTTTAGTATATAATGTTTTAAATGTATTATTTTAGTATTTTTATATTAATTTATTAAAAAACTCTGGTTTTGGCCATTTGTTCTTATTTTTTTATTTTTTTATTTTTGGATTTTATTTTTATATTATTTTAGTAAAAAACCCGCCTGCACCACTTTCCCCCAAAAAGTAATTATTTTCGTGTTTTATTTCTTTCCGTATTTTATTTTTTCATTAAGATATTCTTTAATATTTTTTATACTATTTTTGTAAACAAACCTCATCACATAAAAAATAAAAAAAATATATAATCAAAATATAACATGCCAAATAAATTTAATAAAAAATATATTTAATTAACCTAAAACACACTTAACAAATAAATAAAATAAAATAATAATAAAATATTTTTTTACATAACATAGATAGAATTTTTTTACTTCAATAAAAATTAAAAATAAATTATGAATATATATAAAAAATAAAATAAATACAAACACACATTAATATCTCTTTTTAACCAAATTATACCTTGCAAAAAAAATAAATTTAAAAATTAAATCAAAATCAATCAACAACAACAACAAAAATAATAATAATAACAATTAAAATAAATAATTTATTTCCTTAAATTAACAACTAAAAATTATTTTCTTAAAAAGAAATTTACCTTTTTTTCCTTCCCTCCCTCTTCTTCTCCTTCTCTTTTTCTTCTTCTTTTTCTTTTTTTCTTCCCTCACCAATGTCGCCTCCTCCTCCTCCTCCTTCTTCTTCTTCTTCTTCTTCTCTTCTCCTTCCCCTTTTCTTCTCCTTCACTCACACACAGAAACAAATTTGGGACCATTATAAGGTCCCCAAAGACATAAGAAAACAAAATATGGGAGCATTGATGTGTCCCATCGGTAGCAGGGCGCCGCCCTTGGCAGCCCAACCACTAGGCGGCACAACAACCAGTGCTGCCTATGGGTTGCCCTCAACCCTTATTTTATTTTATTTTATTTTTTAATCTATTGTTTTTTTTACCTGTAGATGTCAGAAAATTAAGGGTGGTACCGCCTATGCACCACCCTCTATCACTTGGAATAGTCTATTTTCGTATATAATTTTGAAGGCAACCTATTTTGATTTTCTTTTTAATATTATTATAGTAAAAATCCTGACCTATTGTTTTTTTTACCTATAGATGTCAAAAAATTGAAGATGGTACCGCCTATGTACCACCCTCCATCACTTGGAATAATCTATTTTATATATAATTTTAAAGGAAGCCTATTTAACTTTTTTTTCAATATTATTATAGTAAAAATCCCACAAAATGCATATTCTTAAGCGGCCATCACCTTTTTAAGTGGAGAAGGTTCCTTTTAATTTAATTCCCACTATAAAATTAGTGACCACTCAAACAAAGGCATTAATGGAAAGATTCTTTATTAACTTTGACTACCTAAAAGCGGTAAATATTATACATACTATGAATCTACTATCTTTAACTCAAATCACAAAACCCCTTTTTCTTATACTTGCTTTATTTAATATGCATCACTTTCATAATCATACATAATAGTGCCCATAATAAAATTGGGAATCGCATTACTTCATCATATTTTCCTTTATTAAAATGTGACACTCATAAATTTAATACAATAATTATAAATTTTTAAACCCTAAAATTAAAAGAATTAAATTCTAAATATACAAAAAATACAAATATTTGAAACATGTTTTAATATATATCTTCAACATAAAAGAGATTAGATAATGTAATTAATGTAATCTTATTTTTAATTTGAACTCAAATCTAGCTTTGGATTCTTAAATGGAAAAAAGGAATATATTATAAAAAAATATTGTATTTTAAAAAATATAGTGGTTTTTAGATTATTTGGAAAAATATAATAAATTTTTTCTCTCGAAAAAATATCTTGTCATGTCATGTAACGAATTCATTATATGTGTGGCACGTGTCACACATTATAATATTTTGTTTAAAAAGAGTGAGTTAGACTTAACTTACTACATATTAATTTCCTATGAAACTGCTACGTGACATGACAGTTCTTCAAGAAGTTAACATGTGACAATCTGGTCATTTATTATTATTTCTAAATTTTAAAGTATAGCACGTATCACATAAATAATAGATTTGTTATCTAACATAGTTGGATTACTTTCTGAAGAAAAAAAAACTCATATTTTTTAAAGTAATTTTTAAAATACAATATTATTATAAAGTAGTAAAATAAAGTAGGATTAAATTTTATGCATTTGTTTGGAATTTTATCATATTGTAGACTTATTGAAAGAATATCATATTCCGTAAATTTTGATATGTTAGTCATTTGTTTTAAAAAGATACTAGAATGTTTGTGTATTTTAATCATGTTTTATTTTTTATTCTGTTGTATTTTATATCCTACCTTATATATGAGAAAATATTAGTATATTGTTAATAGAGTTTTAAGACTCTATAAAAATGGTTAGAAGGTTAATAAGTATTTCATAGGGATATAGTAAAATATTAAAAAAAATTGATATTTTAAAAAAGAGAGATATATGCTAACTTTTTAATGTTACATGCAAGGGTAAAGCCAAATTATTTTTAATGTTACATCCATTGATTAAAGTAGAAAAAAGATAAATATAAACGTACAATAATTCAAATATTAACAATTTTGACATTAAAACAAATTAATTTAACAATATATATGAATAAAATAACCTATAAAAATTATTAATAATATTATTTAAATTATAATATATTAATACTAATATTCAAAGTAAGATGAATTTTTAAAATTAATATAATTAATTCTAAATTATTTAAATATTTTTTAGAAATATTTTGTAATTATATTTTTTTTTAATTTATTAATAATTTTTGAAGAAATCCATTAATAAATTTAAACAAAAATAGTGGTATAAGAAGTATTATAAATTCAATATACATAATCGATCAGTGCATCGCACGAACAATTTAATTATATTTTGTGCTATGTTCGATGATTTGTGTAAATAGTTAGGTCTCATCCTTTTGTGAGATTCAATTTATTCAAGACTTGGTCTTTTATTAGCAGTATTATATGTTATTATTTACCATTGACTCAACACCCATGATGAATATTGTCGAAACTATTTTTGAAAAGTGTCGACTTTTTATTTTAAGAAAACGAAAAAATGTGGGAGTCGCCACCAATCTTTTTTATGAGGTGTGATCGGGTCACCTTATGATTGATCATTTTAATAAAACGTTTTGATTTATTAAAATAACAAATTTGGTCTACGAAATTCAAGAAAACTGGTTCGGGAGTTGGTTACGCACGAGGAAGGATTAGCACCCTTGTAACGCCTAAAATTGGTACCTAATTGATTAATTAATGTCTTAATGTCGAAAGTTGAAAACTCGAACAGAATTTAAGATACGATCCTTCCTTATATTAATGTTGATTTTTTTTAAATGCTTGAATAAATTAAACTGAGCATTAAAGGGTCTCTCATCTCGAGATAACAAAATGTCATATCCCGTAAATTAGGATATGACATTTGAACCCTTGAAAATAAGCTTTCCTTTTAATCGTTTTATTTTAAAAGTTGTGTTTTGATTTTTTAAAAGGGTACTTGGTTGTTTGGATCTAACGAGAAAAATTGAAACCCCGTAACTTGGGCATGACATTCTCGAGTTTCTAAACGCGGGTATCGCCTTTATTTTTATTTAAAATTCATATATTTTAAAAAGTTAAAAGGATATTTGACTATTTAGGTTCAACGAGAAAAACTAAAACCCCATAAATTAGGGCACGATTGTCTCGAGTCTCTAAAATTTGAAACATTGCCTTATTTTGAAAACTTTCCTTTTCGTAATAATATCGAGTGTTTTACTTAAACGAAATGTATTTTTTTATTTTTAAAATGATGATATGCGAATAAACTTGCTGTGCGAATGAGAACGAATATACTAATAAGAACGATTTACGAGAATTGCATAGTGTACACTAATTTAATAATATAAATAATCAAAGATGAATGAGATAAATAATAACAACGATAATGATATCGTATGCACATAAAAGGACTACCAACTTAAAGAATAAAGGCAAAGAAATAAATAAAATAAATACATACATAAATAATGTAAGAGAAAATAGTTTATAAAAATATTGAAAATAAAGAGCCAAATTAGAATATAAATAAAATCAAAGGTACAATTTGTAATAAAATATATAAATAAATGAAATAATAAGAATAATAATAATACAAGTAAAAAAATAAATAATCTAATTTTTACAATAATTAATAAATAAACAAATTAGAACTGATAAATATTTAATTAAAAATTGAAATTTAGTAAATAAACAAATAAATAAAGTGATATTAAATAAAATAGTTTAAATAATAATAATAATAATAATAATAATAATAAAGTTTTAAAATCATATAAGAGGACATAAATAAATAAATAACAAAGCGATATAAATAAATAAATGTATTATATTAAGAATAGGTAAATAAATATAAATAGAAATATAATAATAATAGTAATAATAATAATATTAAAGGTACAAAAAATGCACAATATATAAAGGATAAGAGCCAATTTTGAAATAAAAAAAAGACAACAAAACTAATAAAAAGAGATTAAAGAGATAACAAATAAATATTGTACCGGTCCAAATTTGATCGGGCCCAAAACCCAACAACCCTAGCCCAAAACCCATTTTCTAACCCCAAAGCCCAAACCTAAAAAAAAATTAAACCCAAATAACTCCCAAACCCCAAACCAGTCCAACTAGCCTAAATTTAGGGTTTTAGATTTTGAAACCTTAAACCACCTGCCCTCTGACGCCTCTAACGACGCCTCAGCACCGCCCCATCATCCTCCAAGTTGCACCATCACTCACCTGCAAGCATTAAACGAGAAAAGACAGAAAGTAAGAAAAGGAGCGTTGTAAACGGCTATATAAGCCTAAACATACATTGTAAAAAGGGGATTTTTTTTCTTTTTGATTCAAAAAACGAAGAATATCAATCAAATAAAAAAGAAAAGCATCATCAAAAAAGGCTTCAACATACTAAATCACAGCAAGAAATATCAAGGACCAAATCGAAGGTCTTTTTACCTTTTTTATCTTTTTTTCTTTTTCGAATTTATTTGTATATACAATGTGTATTTTATTAAAAACAATATATATATTAGATAAATATACTAATAATAAAAAAAATTTACCACACGGTGGCCGGCACGGCGGAGCCACGGCGGGGCGATGGCCAGACCCTCTGGCCTGTCCCAGGTTTTCTCCAGAGAGAAAACCCCCCTCTCTCTCTCTTTTTTTTCTCTCAAACTTAGCAGAAATGAAATTTCAAAAAAAAATTTGACTTTTAAAGGCCCCTGGTACGACGTCGTTTTAGGGCAAATGCTCAGCACCAAAAACAGCGTCGTTTTAGTGTAAAACGGGTCGGCCCGACCCGATAAGAAGGATCTGCGTGTTTCTTTAAAGCTCAGATGGGCTATTTCCCTTTTTAGTCCTCCTGTTTCTCTGGTGCATTTCAATTTGACCCTATAACTATTTTATATTTTTTGAAATTTACCCACACGATTTAGATTGGATCGCATTGCGGTCTTATGTTGATGAGCTGTGCATCGGATTTAGGGATAATTACCCGTTCAACCATGGCTTCTTCATGCGAGTTCTATTTTAACTCCTAGCAGTTGCTGATTTTCGTGATTTTTACCCTGTAGTTTTACTATGATTTTATTTCAGTCCCTGACCTCTTATTTTAGATAGTTTTATTATATATTATGTTTAATTATTTTGCATATGATTTATTTTAGGTTTTACACATAATATTTGTTTTAAAATTTTATTATTATTATGTATATTTCGAATTTATACATATATATATTTTTAATATATTATGCAGATATATTATGTATATACTTTTAACATCATCCTTTATAATATATATACATCGTATATGTATATATCATTTTAATATTGTATTTTTATATATGTTATGTACATATCTTTAATACCATATTATATATTTTTTCTTATATACTATCTTACGTATGTATTTTTAACTATACTATGTATATACTATTATATCTATTTATGTAGCATTATTAATGGTTATTTTTACTATTATTATTGTTCCTAGCATATATACTACACATTCTTAATATTATAGCATATTTCTTTATACCGTATTATGCACATGTTATTATTATTATTAATTTTTACCACTATTATATTATTAATATTTGCATATACTTCATTATACATGTATATATATATACCTTTTTATATATAGTATCATTTTTTATATATCATTATATTTATTATCGTACTTATTGTTTTCACTATTGTTGCTCATTATTTTATTTTATTTTATTTTAATTATATCATTATTATTACTATATTTTTTACCTATTACTTTTTAAACACACTTATTTTATTTTTTTCCTCACTCACGTTATATATTATTTATTTATAGATACACATACATATATATATATATATCTTCATATATCATTCTAAATTTTAAAAGTACTTATTACTTGCATTATTACTATTAATATTATCATTGCTATACTATCGTTTTTAGTTTTACATAATGATTGTTTATTTATTACTAGTTCCTTTTTTAATTTCAAATATTTTAGCTTATTTATTATTTCCTTTTCTGTTTTTATTCGTTTCTTCATTTATTTTATTTCAGCTCTTATTATTATCATTCACATTTGCTTCTATGTTTATTCTGTTATGCCTGTCAAATTTGAATTTATTTACGCATTCTTTATTATCTCATTTTATTGCAACTTATGTTATATTAACTTTGCCCCAAAGAAAACATTTTTTCATAAAAAGTGATACTCCGTGTTTGGAATTTCGAGAAAATCGTGCCCTAACTTACTGAGTTTCGATTCTTATCATTTATACCTAAACAACGGAATATTCTTCACAATACGAGTTTTAAAAATGCTTATTTTCGAAAGTACGAGGTGTTGTGCCCTAACTTACCGGGTATGACATTTTGTTACTTCGAGATAAGATTTTTTGCAAGTAAAGGTAATATTCGATGTTTGGAAATTCAAGGAAACGTGCCCTAACTTACTGGGTTTCAATTTTCCTCGTTCACCCTAACTAACCGAATATTCTTTTGAAAAGTAGTTAAAATACACGGATTTTTAAGTAAAAGGCAAGCTCATTCTCAAAAGTTCGAGATGTTGTGTCCTAACTCACTGGATATGACATTTTGTTGCTTCGAGACAAGAAGGTCTTTAACGTTCGAATGTTTTTTACAAAAAAGAAGGATTGTATTTCAAAGTCTTTCAAGTTTTTAATTTTCGACACTAAGACACTAATTAATCAACTAGGTACCAATTTTTGGGCGTTATGAGGGTGCTAACCCTTCCTCGCGCGTAACCGACTCCCGAGCCCATCTTTCTGAATTTCGTGGACCAAAATCGTTGTTTAAATAAATCAAACTATTTATTAAAAACAACCACTTGTACGAGGTGACCCGATCACACCTTAAAAAAAAGGATTGGTGGCGACTCCCGTTCTTTCATTTTCGTTTCCAAGGTCGATCCCCATTTTATCAAAAAAATGGTTTCGACAAATATATAAACAAGTTAAGATTTATAAGAGTTTGATTACCAATTGAATAAAAAAATCAAATCAAATATATAAAACCATTTAAAATAAACAATATATATAAAAATTTGAAATAAATAACATATAAGACAATTTAAAATAAATAGTATATAAAACAATTTAAAATAAATAGTGTACAAAATAGTTTAAAATAAATAATATATATAATAATTTGAAGCTAAAAGGCTAAGGATGGAATTGCAAATCAGAATAAAATTAGGGGCGTAAATTAAAAAATTGTGAAAATTAATAAAACACAAATTAGGACCTAAATGAACGCTCGAAAAACGATAGGGGACTAATCAGGAAATTAATCCTGGCCCTTACGCGCAGCGTTTCATCTGGCAAGGTAACAGACTTGATTAAAAATGAAACGAAATTGAAGGGCCATATTTGTGAAAATAAAAAAGGGGTAAAAGGATAAGATTGTAGCACACCGCAAAAGCGGAAGGATCAAAAGGGTAAATAACCCTTTTTTAACAAAAACATGCGGATCTTCAAGTATTGGGTTGGGTCGCGCGTGGGTCAAGTGAAACGGCACTGTTTTGGGCGTCTAATGCTTGCCCCAAAACGATGTCATATGGGGGTACTATATAAATCAAAATTCTATAAAAAAAATCATTTCCCCCTTACTTAAAAAAAAACCTTAAAACCTTTTACAAAAGCTCTCCCCTTTTCCTATCTCAGCCCCATGGCCGGCCATGCTTTGGTCGTCGGGTCACCGTCGATCGTCGGCTACGGGCGTCGCCGTCCATGGTGGCCGAAAAATAAAAAAAAGGTCATTTTTGGCCTTTCAACTCCCCGAGTCGAAAAAAGAGTTGTTTTTCATCTAAAACGACGAACCTCAGCCTCCACAATGGTGCAAACAAAAAAAAGAAAACAATAAGGTTTCTCTTTTCTCTTTTATTTTCTATTTTCTTTCCCACCTTTTTTTTAAAAAATAAAATAAAAATAAAAAAATAAACGAAAAAATGAACAGAATAGAATCAAAAGAACCACCTTTTAAAAATTTTCTTCTATTTTGATTGCTTTGTTGTATATGTAAAAAAATACATTGATATCTTTGTAGCTTTTATAGCATAAAAATACAAGCCTTTTTCTTTTTCGTTTTTTGTTCTTTTGTGTTGCTGTCTCTCTGCCATTGTTGTCTCTTGTCTGTGCAGGTACAGAGTGAGGACGTGGATGCACGAAGGGGTACGGAGGCACTGACATGGTGTGGTGGAGGCAGAGGAGGGTGCGGTGCACCTAGGGTTTCTGTTTTGCTGAGAATGCATAAGCATTTTGCTGAGAATACAAAAATTTTTGTATTATTTGGTCATATTAGGCTATTGAGAACTTGGGTTGTAATTTTGGACTGTTTTAATTATTTAGTTTTAATTATTTATTTATTTTTGTTTTTGTATGGTCCCAGGTAGATTTGGGCCTGTACAAACATATTTTCATTTGTGAGTCGTCTTGGGACAATCTCTCTAAAAATCATGTATGACTAGCTATCCTTTAAAGGAAATACCATCTAGTGAACCCACGTGACAAAGTTTACCTTGAGGTGCGGCCAGGGTAGGAACTAGCTCGAAACTTTATCATGCTATCACTTAAGGAGCATCAATGGAGGTTATAAGTCTTATTCAAGGAACTTTTGCCACTTAATATTTTAAAAACAACAAGGTTTTTTATCCCAAATTTCAAGAATGATTATACAGTAGTCCTAGTGACATTCTTACCTAATAAAAATGACATGCTTCCAATATATGCATGACATGCTATGGCAATTTTATCATATCCATTCATAAAAATCAACCAAACAAATAATTTTGATTCTCCACAGTTTTTCTTTTAAGGAAAAAACCGAAGAAATGAATGAGATCCATGCACCAGGTATGGTACCAGGAAAGGGAGATAAGTCAAATTTGACAGCTTAAAAATTAAGTCTTTCCTAGCCAGAGCCAATCCTAGACATGCACATTCGCATTACCACACTTTTCACAGTTATTGAATAACCTAAAGAAGTGAATAGAACAATATATCACATGTATTTTCTTTTTACCACACTTATTATTTTTAATTGATCAACTGTGGATCATCTGATATATATATCACAATTATAACATTACATAATATTATAAGCAATTATAAAACAAATATATAATGAGATAGATAATTAAAATAAAATTGTCAGCCAAGGTTTCCATGGTTCTATTTCTAGAAAATAAACGAAAAAAATAAAATTACATAAATTTTCACCATAAGGCATTCCTTGGGCCTTCAACCACCATTACATCTTTTCCTCGTGATGGTCTCTTTTCGAAAAAATTACATATAAGTCCTATGCTTGTTTCCGGCTCACAAGAATTCTATGAATTTAAAAAAAATATCCCTACGTGGAGATGATAGTTCATGGTCTATTTCCTAAGAACCTCAACCTCGACAAAAAACAATTATATAACAAATATATAATATCACATCCATTCCCATAAATAACTCAAAATGCCACTTTATATGTAATCAAATCATTTAAGAATCATTTAAGAAGAAGAGAAATTTATTTTGATTATTTGTCTATACTTATAAATAGAACACAACCTGGCTCTGATACCAATTGTTGAAAAAGTTGGTTTGAAAAATGTAGCGAAAAATAAATTTAAGGAAAAATTAGAGTTTTTAAAAAAATTTTAAAATAAAATCTTGGTTGTGATATCTTAAGTAATAAATATTTAATCAAATTTTTACCTTGTCGATTCATCTAGGATGAACGCTTCGACCGAGTATATGTGGTTTTCTTTTTTACTTTTAGTTTTTAGTCATATTTTGACATATATGTGATATTTTTCAATATAAGGGTGCTGTCAGATATATTAGGAACTGTTCTCGAAGGGTTTTATCATGATAGATCATAGTGATAATGATAGACTCGAGATGATATTGTGAAGGATATATAGTTCATTTGAATTTGGTCTTTTGGGTTTTTTTTTGCAATTTTTTCTTGGTTACTCGATGTTTATTGTCAAGTTAATTAGATAATAGCAAGGCTATGATGCAAAATTCAATGATTTGATCAAGTTGATACATCTCTTATTTGTTTCTGAATTGTTCCAGTGTTGTAGTTAGTGTCAATTTGTCCTTCTCCATTTTTGAGATTATTCAGAAAACATGACATTTGTGTATTAGGCTCCATTTGTTTACTTGTAAAAGCTTTTCCGTAAAAGCTTTTCAACCTTTTCTAATGTTTGGTTGGCAGAAAAAAATTTCCACGGTAAAACGTTTTACAAGACACGAGAAAATGAGATGTTGTTAGGGGATAATGTCTTATTGTTTTTATTTCTGTAAGACATTTTCCAAAATTTTTCCTCTTCACATCCAACTTACTAAATGCTTTCTCCTTCTCATTCTCTTTCCTCTTCTCTTCATTGCGTCCCCGACCCAGGATTCTTCTTTGAATCAAAAGAACCAACAGTAGCTTCGTTGATGAAAAGAAAAAAGCCCTATCCATTATCTTTTGAGAAATGAAACTCTCGTCTAAAAAGCCCTGCCCTAATGTATTCCCAATTCTTCCTAAAAGCCAGGCATTCTCAAGCAGCGGAGTCAATAGCAATTGGCATCCTTACAAAGAAAGATGCTCACGAAAGACCAGCAGCAGCCTTGCAACGCCCCAAAAATTGGGCCTTGAAAGAATTGGGCCTTAAGTCTGGGATTCAGATAGAAGAAAACCTGAATAATTAAGAAGTTTTAAATATTATCGTTTAAGAAAAAAAATTTGAATTACTACTAGAAAATTTTTACTGTATTTATTATTACGGATATTTTAAATTTTATTAGTATTATGGGATAAAATTATTACTATTAGAAAAAATATATATATATTGTATGTATGTTTGAAAAATTTTTATGAAAATTTTTATTTACTGTATTATTTGAAATTTTTATTATTAGATATATTTATAAAATTATTATTATTGGTAATTAAATAAGTAACGAAGGGCTTATAGTGTAGGGAAAAGTCCAGGGTTCGGCCCACAAAATTCTTAAATTTGACCTCTTAAGGAAATTTGGGTAGTAGGCCTTATTAATAAATTAGGCTGAGTTTTAGCATGAAGGAACGCCTGGCCCAGTGGCTAAGCACGCTAGGAAAGGCATGGGAGATGCTAGGGTTTAAGGCACGGCGTGCGCAAATGGTTGTTTTTTTTTACAACCAAGAATTTCCGCAAGAAGGCCTTATAAATATTTTGAGAGGAAAGGTGACACAAAAAACGCACGTGGTCAAGTGGCAAGGAGGCGTTAAGAGTGTACATGTGGTTAGGAGTTCGAGTCTGGCAAGTAGCATATTTTGTTTTTTTTTTTAAACAAAATCGGGACTGCAGTAGATAAGTCTTAAAATTAGTTGTGAGCAGATTATATCATGAAAAGACCTTTAGTGCAGTGGCAGCAGCGCGTTACAGGGACTGAGAGGGCACGAGTTCGAATCCAGGTGCTGGCGTTATTTTGGTTTGTTTTTAGGCGGACCAAGACTTCAGCAGGTAAGGTTTAAAGTTAATTGCGACTGTCATATATCCAAGAGCAAGCTACGACACAGTGGCCAGCAGCATGCGTATGCGTGTGGAAGGCCAGGTTTGAGTTGCTGAGCGCGCGGATGCCCCTTTTTGCTGCATACGTGTGGGAGAGTAGTAGAGTTGGACCAAAACTCTTCCCAGGCAGGAGGCCGAAGCGGTCAAACGGTGGATAAGGCTGCTAGGTGGTTGGATAAATTTCAAATGCCTAATTCATGGAGTAAAGCAAGGGAATTTGAAATTAGAAAGAATTTTTAATAAGCATTAAGTACTGTATTTGTTCTTTTAATTTTGGCTTTTATGAATTATTCCCTTTTCGTTCATCTTTCCTTCATCGATAATAACCGAACCTATCTTCTTCTACTTTTCTTTTCTTTCTTTTCTTTTCTTTTATCTCATCTCTTCCTTCTTTAATTTCCTTCAAAGCCGAATCTGTACTGTCATCTCCTCTTTTCTATTTTTCTATTTTCTCTTTTTCATTATACTAAAATCCGAAACATCCATACTTTAGTGATTCGAGAATTAATTTTTTGATCTATTTCCTACTTACGATTAAGATAGATTCACAGTGGATCTAAGATTTGAAAAGTGTTGGAAATGCTTCTGACAAGAACGTCTTTGGTGGTAAGCATTCAGATCTTATTTTTTCTTTATTTAGTAATTCGAGGATAAGCTGAAAACCCCTAAATACTTTAGGGAGACTATCGATTTTTGCCAAGATTAAAATTAAGTATTTTTTATTCGATTTTTTTTATATGTGCGCATCGAAGGCTAGCGATCAAGATCTATTTGGAGGCTAGTAAGATCAACAAGGTTAATCGTGGGGGAGATCTCGTTAGCGAATCATCATAAAACAGGTGTGTAAACGACACCCACTCATAAACTAGATCGGCAAAAGCCGAAAAGCCGAAAAGCTGAAAAGTCGGCATTTGTGAACTTGCGAGCGTGCGAGCGCTTGTGAGGTGGTTTGGTTGTTAATTTTGGTAATCGCAAGCAGTATGATTGTAGAGTGCGCAATTTCGTACACTTCGGTATATTTGGGCTTAATGGGCCGAAAACGAGTTAGTGGGCCAACGGGCCCAATTTGGTAAAAACGCTCGGTAAGTGCTTCTATTAATATGTTAATGGTTAGAATATGTAAGTAAACTCTAGAATAGTAAATTTTATTAAACTAGCCTTAAGTATGAAAATTATCGTTTTACCCCTAGGTGCAAAATGACCGTTATACCCCTAGGGTTAATTTTGACTGAAATGCATGATATTCTGATTATGTTTGTTGTATGCCATGACATGTATATCTGTTGCATAGGGTTGGGTTTTGTTATGGAGGAAGAACCCGTTCTGGTGGCTGTGCCACATATTCTGATATAAGCAGCTTTGCTGCGGATTATAGTTAGTGCCGCAACCGGTGCTAACACTGTAAGTGTAGGGATGGCATGGGTGATTTATTCCCCACAGGAAGTGTAGGGATAGACGGAGGCAAGTGCAGGGTTGGATGGGGTTATCATGCATTAATCATATGAGACTGTATTGAAATGGGCCCAACTGTGTTGATATGGGCAAGGCCCAATATATCTCGACTTGTATAGGGCTACGGCCCAAATTGATACTGATATGGGCTAGGCCCAGTATACTCTGTTACTGTAAAGGGTTATGGCCCAGATTAATATTGATATGGGCTAAGGCCCAATTAACACTAAATTCTGAATAGGGCTTAGGCCTAGTAAAGCTTGAACTGATTTGGGCTCTGGTTGGGATACTTTACACACTGAGTTTCCAAACTCACCCCCTTCCTTAACCTTGAAGGTGAGCCTTGAAGTGGGGGCTTGGAGCCGGAGGGGATTCAGAGTGGCCACGGTGATCGCTTTTGGGCTTTTGAAATAAGTGATTGGTTTTCTTAAGTTTACCTTATTTATTATTTATTTTTGGGTTGTAATAAGGCCATTTTAACTTTATTTTCTTCTCTTTTCTTGGATTATTTTATTTTAGTAACTTTAAACTGGTTGATAATAATTCAAATGGGCTAGACTTAGGGCGCGTTTTCAAAATGATACTCGTTTTCAAATAACACAACATCACGATTAATTGGTTTATCAAAGATATCCACTCAAATAAATTTCAACTCGTTATAACCAAGTGTGGCAATGGTTGTGGGTATGTCTAGGATTGGATCCAATCGAGAGCTTGGTACTTAAGCAGCCTTCATGGCTCACCTCCTCTGTTATGGATACCTACCTGGTGCCCAGCTTCCATTCACTTTAATCTATAACGAAAATATTCTTTTCAAAGATTTTTAATTAAAACATGAGTTTTACAATAACGCTCTTAATGAGTTTTACATCAAGAAGGGTTTTCAATGAAAACATGGTTTTCAAAAAATACTTCAATGTGACACGCCGAATTCGGCCGTAATGTCTGGGCCGAGTTTGGGGTGTTACATTTAGTGGTATCAGAGCCTAGGTTACAACAAATTGGCTGTGGATCGGGTCCAAAAGTTTGTATAAAATTTTGAAGTCTAGTTCTATGGAAAAACACTAAAATCGATTTTGTGGAAATGTTAGAAAATTCTTTTAAATTTTGTTTTCAAAATGCACAAAGAATAAATTTGAATTGCTGATTTCTGAAGAAGTGGCACACTGAATCCCCGGCACCAAGTCTGTAAGTACATTTTTTGAACTTTACTAAGTATCTGTTATATTACTGAGACTCTGCTATGACATTGTAGTTAAAGCTATATTGAGACTATAAGATTGAGACTGTAGCTAGGCTGAGATTTGCGAAAGCGAACTCTGAAACTCTATCTGTGCATAAAACTCTTAATACAGACAATTCGATAGATACAATGAGCACATGTGGTACTCGTGGCCGGGATACTAAGGGCCGTGGTAGAGGCCGTAGAGGGGCTCGAGCTGAGTCTCTTGCCTCTGATACTATACCTGTGGTGGACGCTAGTGAGACACCGGCATCGCCTACGACAGATAGTGGGACAAGACCGTATGATCGTACGGCTAGGGATGACGCACTGTCCCAAGCCATGTTTCGTATTCTAGAGAGGGTCGCTAGACCCAACACTGGTACAAAAAGCCGTGGGTCAGTTTCGGAACGTCTCCGATCGAATGGAGCAGAAGTTTTTAAGGGCATTTCTGGAGTAGCCTACAATGTGGCTGAGTACTGGTTGGAAGCCACGGAGAGAATAATGGATGACCTGGATTTCACGGCTGAACAAAAGCTGAAAGGGGCGATATCACTACTTAGGGACGAAGCTTACCAGTGGTGGTTGACTGTGAAAGAGGGTACCCAACTTGAGCGTGTCGAAACCATTTTCAAATCGAGTTTTGGAAAATAGGAATCGATTTTAAAAAACAAAAACGGGAGTCGCCACCAATCTTTTTAGGTGTGATTGGGTCATCTTTAAAACATTTTGTTTTAAAACCATTAGTTTTAGTCCACGAAATAAAAGAACGGGTTAGGGAGTCGGTTACGTACGAGGAAGGATTAGCACCCTCGTAACGCCCAAAAAAATTGGTACCTAACTGGTTATCAAATGTCTTTAATGTCAGAAATTTAAAAAGTTTTAAGATGTAATCCTCTTTAAATTAGTATAGTTTGATTTTTTTAAAATTAAAATTCATTCGTATCAAAGTATTGACACTAAATTGGCTTTTTAGAAATCTCTATCTCGAAACAACAAAACGCTACATCCAATAAGTTAGGACATATTATTTTGCAATTCCAAGACAGTAGCTCACGTTTTGCAAACATTTAAAAACTTAAGAAGGGTACTTGGTTCTTCGAACTTAACGAGAAAAGTTGCAACCCAATAAGTTAGGGCACTACTTACTCGAAATTCCCAAACACCAAGCATTGCCTTTGTATTTTTTTGAAAACTTTGAGACCTTATTTTTTAAAAAAGATGCGTGGGGAATTATATTGTACTATAAATCATACATAGTAACATATTATTGTAGTAAATAAATAATACATGTATTTTAACAAAAGGATAGCAATAATATGAAGATCACATTAGATGCATAAAAATTATATATACATGGAAAATATTAACAATATGCATACAAAGATATATATAGCATGTATGGAGAATGAATAAACAAAATATACAAATATACAAGGTAATAATTAAATAATGCATGATATATAAGAAAGCAATAATTAAATAATATATGACATGTAAATAAAAGTATAATATCAATGTACATGTCTACAAAATATAACATATAATAATAATAATAATAACATTTAACACATACATGTTACATGCAATATAAAAATCTACAAAAGAACTAATAAAAAATAAAATGATTGATTGCTAACAAAATATGCATATGATTAAAAATAAGATATTTCATAACAATTTTAAAATAGTGTTTAATATATAATATATAATATATAATAACAAGAATATTTACAAAAGAATAATAATTATATGGTAATATATTAGCTTGAAAGTATGCAAAAGAATTCATAATATAAATTTAAAATGAAATGATATATATAATAAATAAATAAATAATTAATAGTGAAATGTGTATATAATATGAGTTAAAAATATGATTTAATAATAACAATTTACAAAATTTTAAATAATATATATATAAGATAAACATAAATAATATAATTGGTAATATGTAATATACATAACATATATATATATAAAATAATAAGCAATATACAAATAAAACATAATAAATATTATATAATAAAATATATGGGAAATAATATAATAAATATAGCATATAATAATGAAAATTTATACGTAAAAATAATATGTATAAATAAATATATAATATATGTAAAAATATAATAATATATATAAAAATAATAATTATGAGAGAATTAATATATAATAAACAATTATAATACATATAAAAATAACACTTATAAAATAATTTTATGGAAGTAAAATTAAAATAAAAACAAATAATAAAATATATATAGAATAATAAAATAAATATAGGACTAAATTTAGAGTTTAGCAAAATTAATGGGCGAATTTTGAATGGAATAAAACTGAAATAAGGTCCTATTTGAAACACACGTAAAACAAAAGGGACTCATCGGGCAAATCGCCCTATTCCCAATACGGTGCCGTTTCCAGAATGTAGTAACTGTTAGGACTAAATTGAAACTAAAATAAAACAATAGGGCCAAATCATAAATAAAATAAAGAGTAATTATAAACTAAAAAAGGATGGAAGGATCGATTGGGTAATTAACCCAATTTTCAAAAACACGCGGATCCTCCCCGGGTAATCGGGTCAACGCGCGGATCCCCTCCTTAATACGACGTCGTTTTAAGCTTATTGAATTAAGCTAAAACGGTGTCGTTCTGTTGAGGCTATATAAGCCAAAATATAACCAAAAAATCATTTAGAAATCCTTTTTAAAAAAAAACCCTAAAGAAATCCTCTGAAGCTTTCCTGCCCTTTGAGCTCCGGCCCTAGGCCAGTTTGCTCTGTTCATCGGGCCTCCATGCCCAGTCTCATGCACCGTCACTGACTCCACCATACACGGCGGTCGGGATCTGAAAAACTTCATTTTTCGGTGCCAATCTAAAAGGTAGATTTTTCCCTCTATTTTTGATGTAATGCATGCATGCTGTTTATAAGAAAATAAAAGAAAATAAAAAGGTAAAGTAAGAACAATCGGTCACCTTTGTTTCTCTGCGAAATAGTTCTAGTATATTATTAAAAATACTCGATGTACAATATTTTTTGGTGTATTCTCCTATATCTCCGTGTCCTCTTTTCACAAATTTGAGGAATAGCTTTATAGCCTTATTCCCCTGCCTAATTTGGAAAGATATCGAAAGATTTCTTCCCAAACCCTATTCTAATCTCTTTTATTTGATTTATTTCCTTTTCTTGCAGGTGAATCACGAAGATTTCATTCAAGCACCCCTGACCACGTGCTGGTGGGGCTAGCGCTGGATTGTGGCGTATGATGATTTCGACGTAATTCGTGCGTTGATGGTGGCGCGATGAATGGTGGCGAAGTTGAGGGGTCACAGCGCTGATAGACAAAGCATTGATGACTGTCCTGATTCGGGGAATTGGACAGACGCTCCCCGAAGCTTCCAGAAGACATTGCGGTGCCAGAAGGAATAGGCCGAAACCTTAGGGTTTTATGCCTGGGTGTAATGAGTTGGGCCAGTTGGGCTACTTTAGTCCTGAGTCTGTTTAGGTCTAGGTTTGCTGTATTTGGGCTACGGAACTGCTTTGGGTTTTGGGTAGCAACAGTGGGCCAATGTAAATGGACTGTTATATTAACTATTTAAAAACAATTATTTATTTATTTATTTTCAATTTCAAATCCCGGGCAAATTTTGGTTACTATAGCTGCCCCTCTTTGTTCATTGCTATGTAATAGGAATCGAGCAAAGATTATGAAGGACCAAATTTGCCCGGGATGGTCCAGTCTTTGAGATCTTTTTCCTCGAATGATCTTCAACCTATCTGCTTCTTGCATGTTGATATTTTCGGTCTGCCCTCCACCGAACATAGAGATACCAAATCTGCTTCTTTGATTTGTTCCCTGACAATACAGAGATGCCAAATCATCTTAGATTTGCTTTAACATAAGAAAGTGAAAGCCAAATCAGCTACGTCTCCGATTTGCTCCTTGTAAGCATAAGGATGCCAAACCATCTTAGGTCTGTTTGAGAACATTTGAAAGCCAAATCTGCTACGTCCTTGATTTGTTTCTTATGAACACAAGAATGCCAAATCATCTTGAGTTTGTTTGAGAACATCTGAGAGTCCAATCTGCCATGTCTTCGATTTGTTGCAAGAATGCCAAATCATCTTGAGTTTGTTTGAGAACATCTGAGAGTCCACTCTGCTATGTCCTCGATTTGTTTCTTGTAAACACAAGAATACCAAATCATCTTGGATCTGCTTCAGTATAAACATCTGAAGGTTAGATCTGCTATATCTGAGAACGTCTGAGAATCAAATCTGCTATGTCCTCGATTTGTTCCTTGTAAACACAAGAACACCAAATCATCTTGGATCTGCTTCAGTATAAACATCTGAAGGTTAGATCTGCTATATCTGAGAACATCTGAGAGTCAAATCTGCTATGTCCTCGATTTGTTCCTTGTAAACAAAAGAATACCAAATCATCTTGGATCTGCTTCAGTATAAACATCTGAAGGTTAGATATGCTATATTTG
The DNA here is from genome assembly GCF_007990345.1 of Gossypium hirsutum. Taxonomy (NCBI): domain Eukaryota; kingdom Viridiplantae; phylum Streptophyta; class Magnoliopsida; order Malvales; family Malvaceae; genus Gossypium; species Gossypium hirsutum. The sequence goes on from NC_053436.1 coordinate 93,114,183, forward strand.
AGAACGTCTGGGAGTCAAATCTGCTATGTCCTCGATTTGTTCCTTGTAAACACAAGAACACCAAATCATCTTGGATCTGCTTCAGTATAAACATCTGAAGGTTAGATCTGCTATATCTGAGAACGTCTGAGAGTCAAATCTACTATGTCCTCGATTTGTTCCTTGTAAACACAAGAACACCAAATCATCTTGGATCTGCTTCAGTATAAACATCTGAAGGTTAAATCCGCTATATCTCAGAACGTCTGAGAGTCAAATCTGCTATGTCCTCGATTTGTTCCTTGTAAACACAAGAATACCAAATCATCTTAGATTTTCTTCAATCTAATTGTCTGAAGGTTGAATCTACTATGCTATGGCTTATTACCCTGCTGTTTAGGGGATTAAAGCATGTCGTCTTCGATAACCTGTGGAATGATTATGCCTGATAATTAGGACGCTATGCTCGAAGTGAGTTGAATGTTCCTAATTAAACGTGTTATGATGCAGAATGCTGTGAATATGACCCCTATCCTAGGCGCCACCATTCATTCCTTCATTCTTTCTCAGCCTATAGGCCCTCTTCCAATACTACAATCTACTGAGAATGTCTGTAAGAATTGAATCATTGGTTTTGTCCATTTTCCTTTTGGACTGGAAGAAAGAAATTCCTCAAGTTTCTTCATCCCTTACTTACATGAATTTCTCGAACAATTGTTTTGTTTTAGTTTCTTGCATTATCTAGAAATTCCAAAGTAATATGCAAAACTTTGTTCGTGAAAATATTTTAGTTCAACTATCATTATTTCAATGCAACATACTTAAAGAACGATGGAAAATGAATAAATCTTTTAGATTTGAATGAATTGTCAATAATACAAAGGAAATAAATCTGATAACATATCTTTAAGAAGAAATAGAATCTAAAGATAGCAAACGAAAGAGAAGTTAGATGCCCTAGATATCACTGCTTGAGTGCTTATACATCAACTTCATGAAGGCATGTGTTTAGAAGATTCAAAGTATTCTGTCGATGCCCCAGTATGCGACATTCTTCGCTTTTCGTTGAATAGCAAGATTACCGTATGCCTTTCAATATTTGAGCTGCCCTTTCGGGTTTTCAACTCAAAACCCCTTTGGTCACAAGGCGCCCTTTGCGGGTTTTCACCTTGGCCTCTCCATTTTTTTATTTTTTATTTTTTTATTTTTCTCTTTTTTTTCTCTTTTTTTTTGAAACATCTCAAGGCGCCCTTTGCGGGTTTTCACCTTAGACTCTCCCTTCTTAGACAAAGTATCTTTTAACTGAGTCTGAATTCATTGGATTGGGTAAACTTTTCCCATCCATTTCCGCCAAGATCAATGCACCACCGGAGAAAGCTTTCTTCACGACATACGGCCCTTCCCAATTCGGCATCCATTTTCCTCTAAAATCCTTTTGAATAGGAAGGATCTTTTTCAGTACAAGGTCTCCCTCATGAAATTCTCTTAGTCAAACTTTCTTGTCGTAAGCTTGCATCATTCGCTTCTGATACATCTGACCATGTCGAATGACTTTTAGCCTCTTTTATTCAATTAAGTTCAATTGATCATATCGGGACTGAACCCACTCAGCTTCATCTAACTTTTCCTCCATCAAAATTTGAAGAGAAGGTATTTCTACTTCAATAGGTAACACTGCTTCCATCCCATAAACTAGCGAGAACGGAGTTGCCCCAGTAGAAGTTCTGACAGATGTCCGATAGGCGAAGAGTGCAAACGGTAATTTCTCATGCTAGTCTCTATAAGTCTTAGTCATCTTTCCCACTATTTTCTTAATGTTCTTATTAGCGGCCTCCACTGCCCCATTCATTTTTGGACGGCAAGGAGAAGAATTGTGATGCTTGATCTTGAATTGGTCGCAAACCTCCGCTATCGTTTTGTTGTTCAAGTTCAATGCATTGTTAGATATGATCTTCTCAGGCATTCCATACCGACAAATGATTTCCTTCTTCAAAAATCGACTCACAGCTGATTTGGTCACATTCGCATAAGAGGCGGCCTCTACCCACTTTGTAAAGTAGTCAATTACCATGAAGATAAACCGATGTCCGTTCGAAGCTTTCGGTGATACAGGTCCGATAACATCCATGCCCCACATGGAGAAAGGCCATGGAGAAGTCATGACATGTAAAGGTGAAGGCGGTACATGAATTTTGTCCCCATAAATCTGACACTTACGGTATTTTTTGGCATAGTTGATGCAGTCTCCTTCCATAGTGGCCCGGTAATAGCCAAACCTCATGATTTGCCTTGCCATCGTGAACCCGTTTGCATGGGTACCACATACACCTTCATGAACCTCCTCTAGAATTAGCTTGGCTTCCACAGTTTCGACACATCTCAAAAGTACTTGGTCTTTCCTTCTCTTGTACAGGACATCCCCGCCCAAGACATAGTCGCAAGCTAACCTTCTCAAAGTTCATTTGTCATTTTCGGATGCCTGTTCTGGATATTTACGATCTCTTACATATCACAATATATCATGATACCAAGGATTATCATCCTTTTCTTCCTCTTCAAGGTTACAACAACTAGCTGGAGCTTCATAAACACTCATTTGAATTGGTCTCATCTCTTCCTCTCTATTTGCCTTAATCATTGAGGCCAAGGTTGCTAGAGCATCTGCCATCTGATTTTCATCTCGTGAGAGATAATTAAAGGTTATATCATCAGACTCCTCAAGTAACCCCAAAACTATCTTTTGATAATTGATCAATTTAGGGTCCCTTGTCTCCCATTCACCTCTTAGCTGATAGATTACCAACGCAGAATCTCTATATACTTCTAGGGTTTTTATGCCTCTTTCTATGGCTGCTTGGAGCCCCATGATGCATGCTTCGTATTCAGCCATATTGTTTGTACAGTTAAAATCCAGCTTGCACGTGAATGGGTAATGATCACCATTCGGGGATACCAAGACTGCCCCAATTCCATTCCCAACTGCATTAGAAGCCCCATCAAAATTGAGCCTCCATGGAGATTTTTCAGTCATTGCTATACACATTAATTCCTCATTTGGAAAATCAAAGTTTAATGGCTCATAATCCTCTAGAGCTCGACTAGCCAAGAAATCAGCTACCGCACTTCCTTTTATAGCCTTCTGACTTACGTAGACTATATCAAACTCTGAAAGCAAAATTTGCCATCTCGCCATTCTTCCATTTAAAGCCGTTGACTCCATCTTGTATTTCAATGGATCCAATTTTGAGATGAGCCAAGTAGTATGGTATAACATGTACTGTCTTACTCTTCGGGTGGTCCAGAATAGCGTACAACACAACTTTTCAATTGGTGAATATCTCATTTCACAGTCAGTGAATTTTTTACTGAGATAATAGATTGCCTTCTCCCTTTTTCCCGACTCGTCATGTTGACCAAGCACACATCCCATAAAATTACTGAACACTGATAAATATAGTATTAATGGTTTATCTGGGCTAGGTGGAGATAACACTGGAGCATTCAACAAATACTGTTTGACTTTCTCAAAAGCATTCTGGCATTCTTCATCCCAAGTACCTTGATTGTGCTTTCTGAGGAGGCGGAAAATAGGATCACATTTCTCAGTCAATTGTGAAATGAACCGAGCGATGTAATTCAACCTTCCTAGGAATCCTCGAACTTCCTTCTGAGTACGTGGCGGAGGCAACTCTCGTATGGCTCTTACCTTGTTTGAGTAAACTTCAATTCCCTTTTCACTGACTACGAAGCCTAATAATTTTCCCGATCTGGCCCCAAAGGTGCATTTTGCTGGGTTGGGCTTCAAATGAAATTTTCTCAACCTTAAGAATAATTTTTTTAGGACCTCGATGTGTTCTTTTTCTGTTCGCGACTTGGTGATCATATCATCAACGTATACCTCGATATCTTTATGCATCATGTCATGGAATAAGTTTACCATAGCCCGTTGGTATGTTGCCCCTGCATTTTTCAATCCAAATGGCATTACTTTGTAGCAAAAGGTGCCCCTCGACTGTAATTTTGTTATAAGTGGATACATGAAAAAAAAATGGTGGATATGTTGTTAAGGAATGGATTTATGTTATATGTGCACTTAAGTGCTTAGTTGAAAATGTGTTATGGATTTAGTCTATGAGATTCTCGGTATATGAAGTTATATGTGCTATTGCTGAATGGACACTATTTTGTTAATCTTGTTCAAGAAATTATTTTGATTAAGTTTCGACATTCGAAAGTTTGAAAGAATTTTTGATGAATGTTGATAATTTTGGATATACGAGTTATGCGCTAGAATAAATCTCATGCCAGTGTATTATATTAGGCTTTATGCCTATTCGACTGTATACGGGTAACGTTAACTATGATTGAATGTGCTAAATGAACTAAATGTTCAGGTACGTGGAAGTTGACTTTTCCTTTGGAAATGAGTTAAGTTGAATATTGAGATGTGATAAAGTTATAAAGGATATTTATTGGGATGTTTGAGTATATGTGTACTTTCGGTTAGGTTACAGCTTATACATGAATGAAAATGTGGGTTACAAATATGTGGGTCGATGATGTGAATTATACATGTTAATATGTGCTTAATATGTGTTTGAAATGCATTTGAGAATTAAGTTAAGCGATTATTGCTTATGAAATCAAGAAAATGAGATATATGCGCATACTTGTAGAAATGTTTATGTATTTGTTTTAAGATAAGAAAATGATTTTATAGATCGATGCGAAATCAATAATGAATTACAATTGCTATCGATGAGCTAATGTCTTTGTGGATATAATTCAATAAGAGGACGTTATCCTAAACTATGCATCGGTAGAAATTTTCGGGGACGAAAATTTCTTAAGTGGGGGAGAGTTGTGACAGCCCTAAAATGACCCTAGTCGGAAAACGGTTTCGGGACCGCTAAACCGAGTCACCAAATTATTTGAATATGATATTTATTGTCTAAAATATGTGAATATGAATGTGTGAAAGTTTTGAGCTTCGATTTAGTCGATTGCATGTGAATTTAGTAATAGGACTTATGTGTGACACTTTTGAAATGTGATAGGTTAATCCATAAGGATCTATTAGTGCATGTAATCAAAAGGGTGGACTTGCATGTCAATTTCTGCCATTTAATTACTAGTGGCCAGCCATGACAAAGGGTGATGGGCAAAACATGTCATAAAACATGTTGTGCTAATGGTTTATGGGAGAAAGGATAAAATAATAATGGGAAGGTAAATGATGACAAAAAAAATGTGTGTGGTTGCCCCCCCCCTCCATTGCCGTGAGTTGAAGAAAGATAACAAAAGAAAAAAATTTACATGCTCATCTTTCTTCTTGGTTGCCGAACTTGGGAAAGGGAAGATTGAAGAGGAAAAACCAAGGTATTCGGCCATGGCTATCCTAGTTTAAGGTATGCATTGTGATTTTCTTTTTAATTGACTATGAGATTAGATTGATAAGTGCATAGCTTATTTAACCCATGGTTTAATTTCATGCATCAATAGACAAATGTTCATTCGGTCAAATGGGAGAAGAATAAGATGAATTTAAATGTTGTGGTTTATTATTTTAGTTGTTAAATGATTGGGTATGAGGTATTTGATTACCTAATTGAAAGTAAGTTAAGTTGTTATTTGATAGTAAATGCAAATTCTATATATGATAATAATGTAAATGTAGGTGGATTCATGAAGTATTTTCGGTTATATGCTATGTATAAGTATGAGTTTTTAAAGTTGGATTTATGAGTATATGTATATTAGTCTATGAACATTCGGTTATATGGTGTTAATATGCCTTTGAAATCGAATGATATTTTGAGTATATATATATGTACATTCGGTTAAGATAAGGTTTATTATAAAAGCTAAGTTGTGTGGTTAGGGCTGAATGGGATATATAAGATATCAAAACATGTTATAATTATATATTGGTGTACATGATTGTAATTAATCCTCTACTTGAATTCGATTAGATATGGTCATGGTATGAGTTTAGTAGGGTTAATACCTTAAAAATTGAATGGAGTTTTAGTTAATCTTATGTGTCATGTTCGTTAAAATAGTTGATGATTTGGGTGTTATTATACGCATTTAGGCTAAAGATTTTTCAACTATGTTTTATATCTATGAAATAATTATAATGGATAATATGTAGGAGTAATTTCGGCTTGTTAAAAATGTGGTACGTGTATGGCAAATGGTATATACATAATGCATTGAAGTTACCCTATAAGGTTGAAATGAGTAATTAAATTATTGGTGTGTATGCATTTTTTTTTTTGCAACTTGGCATGTGAATTGGGTGTATGATAGTTAATATATGTGCTTGAGGTGATGTGATAAAATAATTAGCTATATGGTTTGGTTCATTATTGAGTATAAGGGTTAAGTGCTTTAAAAGAGCTTTTAATGTTCGAAATGATTAAACAAATTCATTCGTTTAAATTAAGCCCAAGAGCAAAGAGGATCAAAGTCGGATAGGGGAAAAGAGAAAATAGACGAATAGCCGTGGATATCTAGTCGTCAACCGCTTCCGAGGTAAGTTTTAAGTGATTAAACGTTGAGTAAATTCAATCATAATAGGACATAATGAGTTGATTTAATAAGATATGATGTGGCCATGATATGTCTTAAACTCAAATGGTAAGTTCATATGTGTTTGGACTTGGAAAGTTAAGAGCAAATTGTAATAATTTGCTTTGGACAGCAGCAGTAACGTGATTTTAGAAAATCACTATAAATTGTTGGTGTGGAATTATAGGCTGAATAAAATATGTAATCAAGGCTTAATTAGTCTAGTTTCTTATAAAAGAGACCTTGTGAGCAAACAAATTTCCTATAAAGAGATATTTAAAGTTGTGTGAGACGGTGTCAGAATGACTCCGAAATCCCCTGTTCTGTTTTTAGAAAATCATTATAAATTGTACAAAAATGGTTATAAGATAAAATTTATATGCTTAGACTCCTTAATGAGTCTAGTTTCAAATGAAATCAAATACAACACATTTTGAATTCTGTAAAATGAGAAATTTGATTCGTAGTGAAGAGTGGTCAGATTAGTCAAACAGTGAAACAGGGGAAACTTTAAGAAAAATCTGGTATTGATTGGCCAAACCTAAAATTCTGAAAATTTTATGGATGGAAGATATACGAGTCTATATTCAGGGAAAATTAATGGCAAGTGATTTGGAGTTTTTTAGCTCCAGTTATAAATAATTTAGTGACTACTGCTCAGGAAAACAGCTCGTAGTGAATATGTGATTTTGTTGTAAACATGGATAAAACTTGTTTTAGTTACTCATAAGCTATTGATTAAACCCATACGTGAATTCTAAATCGTGATATTGTAAAACGATACATGAGTGTTAGATGGATCTTTGATATTAAAATTTGTGAAATTGTAAGTTTATGAGTATTCGAATATGAAATGATAGTATGGCGTGAAATTGAATTATTCATTGGGAAATGATTAATGTAGATTCGGCCAAGACAAAGTGTATACATGATAGTATATGTGATATGTGAAGTATATTTGGATAATTGTGATGTGAAAGTGTATGTATGTGATAAGGCCGAATGGCCAATGTGATGAATGTGAAAGTGTATATATATGTGATAAGGCCTAATGGCCGATGTGATGAATGTGAAAGTGTATATATGTGATAAGGCCTAATAGCCGATGTGATGAATGTGAAAGTGTATATATGTGATGAGGCCTAATGACCGATGTGATGAATGTGAAAGTGTATATATGTGACAGGGCCGAGTGGCCAACGTGATGGATGTGAAAGTGTATAAATGTGATAAGTCCCGAAGGGCAATTGTGTCAGTACTATATCCGGGTTAAAACCCCGCAGGCTTTATGCGAGAGTATTATCCTGATTAATGTCCGTAGGCTTCGTGCTCGTACTATATCCGAGCTTTAAAGACCCGACGGCTAAATGCTAGGATTCAAGTAAGACTTTGATATTGAGTATCTGCATTAAGTTACCATCAAATAAGTATTATGTATTCAAGATGTTTAGGTACGTATTACTTACTCATCGGTGGAGTGATTTCGAGGTGAATTATCAGTATCAAAGAGGTAGGTAAATGTGATTAATATTATAACTCCAAATGTGAGAATGTGCTTGGAAATATTTGACCATCTAGGTCATTATTATTCGAAAGTATATATGTGGCAGCCAAGTGTTGCGTTTAATGATATTATAGATCGAGATGAAGCTCTAGATTAACTTCATCGAACAGTTGAAATAAATTATTTAAATGAACCTTGATGAATCCACTTTCATATGGAAGAAACGAAACGGTCATATGAGTGGTATGTTAAGAGATAATTAGGTTTTCGTGAGACAGGGCCAGAACGGTTTCTGGATTCCCTGTTCCGACTTTGGAAATTCATTATAAATTAACCAGAGATAATTAGGAGTCATGCCATATATGTATAGATTCCTCTCTGAGTCTAGTTTCTATAGAAACAAACGGCATCAGTATTGAAGCCCTGTACAGGGAGATATCCGAATTGTAATGCATGAAGGTCAGTGTAGTCGCACCCTGTAACAGGGGAGACTTTAACTAATAAACTGTACTAATTGGCCTGACCAAAAATTCTAGAAAAAAATATGTAGATGGACATAGGAGTCTAGTTTCAGGGAAAAATCACGAAACTGATTTTCGAGTTGTGAAACTCAAGATATGATTTTTAGGGTGACAGCGACACAGTTAGCCAGCTGTCTGGAAAAATTTAAAATGGACTACGATAGTAAGCGAATTTAGTCTGTGAACCCCTCGTGTCCGACTCCGGCAACGGTCTCGGGTACGGGGTGTTACAGGGAATGTCATCGGTTCCCACTCGACTTCTCTCCCATTCAAACGCGCTTTTCTTCTTGCTTGGCGCTTTTCTATTTCATGCCTCTTGTGCTTGTGGTCTGGCTTGAAGCCCAAGCCAAAGTGGTCCTTCTTTTCAATCAGTTTTGGGATTTGAACCCCTCCTTGCAACTGTCTTCCTAGCCCTTTTCCCGGCAATGCTCCTTTCCCCATCATCATTTGTAGGGCCATCCTCGTGGCTCCAGTCATTTTGGGTACCGGTACTTCGCTTCCTTCCAAAATGAAGGTGGCATTAATGACTTCTAAAGAGTGGAAAGAACATTCAATAGCCGTTTCATTTGTCTCAACATAAGGGACCTTACTGGTAACTGCCGCTATGATGTCCTCTTCCGCATTGATGGTTATTAAGCGTCTATCTGTCACTAACTTCAATTTTTGGTGTAATAAAGAAGGCACCGCTCCTGCCGAGTGTATCCATGGTCTCCCCAATAAATAATTGTAGTAGGGCTTGATATCCATCACTAGGAAATCAACTTCATACATATTCGGCCCAATCTCCAGAGGGATGTCAATTCGTCCCATTACCTTTCTTTCAGTTCCATCAAAGGCTCTTACCACATTTTGACACGTTTTCATATGCGAACTGTCAATGGGTAATCTGTTCAAGGTGGATAGCGGCAGGACGTTCAAAGCAGACCCATTATCCACGAGTACACTTGGAAGTGTGTATCCTTTGCACCGAGTAGTGATGTGTAAGGCTTTGGTTGACCCTATGCCCCCAGGTGGAATTTCATCATCATTAAAATAAATGAAATTGTCAGCACTGATGTTGTTTACCAACCGGTCCAACTTATTGACAGATATGTCGTGGGTGACATATGTCTCGTTAAGTACCTTCAACAATGCCTCTCGATGCATCTCAGAACTCAGAAGCAAGGCTAATACTGATATGCGCGCTGGTTGCTTACGTAATTGCTCGACCACACTATATTCACTATGCTTAAGGAACTTCAGAAATTCCTTAGCCTCTTCCTCTCTTACCGGTTCATTGATGGGTATTTCAGTCTTTTTCCTTTTCTCAACATCAATATCTTTTGTTTTTGTGGGCTCCACTCTGGTACTCCCCTCATCATAATGTTTCCCACTTCTTGTATAGAAACCTTCATTCTGCATATCCTTAGATGCACTAGCTATACTCTCTTCTTTGGGTACTGTTACACTGCAGTCGTAACTCCATGGCACCCTCTTGTCATCTTTGCAGGGGAAAGGCGTGGGTTTATGGATGACCACTTTGGGCCTGTTCTGCGCCCCCACTTCATTATTCCCTGGCAAGGAAATAACAATTCTTGGCCGATTGGTTCCTTGTTGTACATCTTCTAATGCACTTATTTCTCTTTCATAAGAGCTACCTTCAAAAATTTGTAGCTCTTTATTATCAATGAAGCCTTGTACCAAGGCTTTGAATTCTTCACAATTTTGGGTCTCATGACCCTCCTTCTCATGGAACTCGCAGTAGTTCCTCGTTTCATTTCCTTCTTTCTCAGAGGTTATTATCCCTCTCTTTACCATCTCTTTCCAGGTTACTTTTAAAGGCATCCTTACTTCAGCAACATTTTCCTTCCCCCTTTTTCCACCAGCTTCAACAATGGCATTCACTCCTTGATTGTCATGGTTCGGAAAAGGGTTCTCAGTATTTGAAGTACTCTCAAATTTCAAAACCCCATTCTTGATCAACCTCTCTACGACTTTCTTGAATCCAGTACAATTCTCAATTGAGTACCCCGATATTCCAGCATGATACTCACACCTGGCATTTGCATCATACCATTTAGTATATGGAGGCTGTAATGGTTTTAAGTGGAAAGGAGCTATAGCATGTGCATCATATAAGTTTTGATAAAGCTCCCGATACGTCACAAGTATAGGTGTAAATTGCATCCTCTCATGCCTGGTGTTAGATTCCTGCTTTTGAGAGTTCTACTGCCCAACTGTGGCTACTTTGGGCTGACTAACCGTGACTACTTTTGAATTGAAGTTGCTCGTGTTGTTTACCTCATTGTATTTTCTTCTTGGGGCCGATCTTTTAGCCACTTTCCCTTCAATTTTACCGCCCCTTATGGCCTTCTCAATCATCTCCCCTGCCATAACTATATCTGCAAAAATTTTCGTGGTGCTTCCAATCATGTGAGTGATGAACGGCACTTTTAAAGTGTTGATAAACAACATGGTGGTTTCCTTTTCTGACAATGGTGGTTGTACTTGCATTGCCACTTCCCTCCATCGTTGTGCATATTGTCTAAAACTTTCATTAGGCTTTTTCTCTATATTCTGAAGTGTGATCCTGTCCGGCATCATATCAGTCACATGGTTGTACTGTTGCATGAAGGCTTGTGCAAGATCCCTCCACGAATTTATTCTGGCCCGGCTCAACTGATTGTACCATTTGGCTATTGCTCCCACTAAACTATCTTGAAAACAATGGATCGACAGCTGATCATTGTTTACATACCCTGTCATCCTTCTGCAGAACATTGTGACGTGAGCCTCCGGGCAGGTAGTACCATTGTACTTCTCGAACTCTGGCATTTTGAATTTGTGAGGCAGCACTAGGTTTGGGACTAGACTTAAATCTTTGGCATCAATCCCATGATGATTGTCAGTGCCTTCCAAAGTCTTGAATTTTTCTTCTAGCCATTTGCAGCGATCTTCCAATTGTTTCGCGGATTCAGTGGCCATTCTTTCATTCTCCATCAAATCCAAATCAGGAGTGATAGGGTTGATCGAGCTATCACCCAAATTATTTTCCAACCCAGATGGAAAATTTACGGGGATTCCAGCATCCACTGGCCCATGTTGAGGCTTCAAGATGACAGATGACCTTCTAGGAGGTGCCTCGGTTTGCAGGGGCATATGAGGTGGAGTAAAACCTGGAGGAGGACCTTCATTTTCCTCTTCAGTGATCGCCATAGGAGCTTTTCCTTTATCAGTAGCTCTTAGTAGCTGAGCTATTTCAGCCAATCATGTTTCTCTGAGCCTCTAGCATCTGCTCCCTCATTTCATTCTGCATTTTGGCCAACTGCTCTTTCATTTGCTCTTGCATATCTTTTTGTAATTGCTCAAACCTTTGATCCATGCTCTTAGTTTTAGTACGAGTGCCGTAAGGATGTGTTATTTCCAGATTTCCTTTTCTACCTTTGAAAGTAAACTTTAACTAATCAGGGTCTTTCTATAACTTTGAATGCAAATGATGTGATGAAATGCCATGAGATGCAAATGCATGAATGCATAAAGAATATCGATTCTGGTTCAACTTCATTTAGAAAATTTTATTTAGAAAAAGAATATGTTTACATATAAGAGGATCACAAATACGCTTTCGCCCTAAGGCCCAAAGCTTTAACTCTATCTAATAAAAGGGCTAACTCTAGTCCTACATCCGACGATGATGAATACATCAGACTCAATACATCAGCTCGAATTGCCAAGTCTTGCATATACTCAGCAACCTCTCGAATCTAGGCTATGGCCTCTCCAATGACATGATCCCTTTCTCTAACCTGTCCTCTAGCCTGATGCAGCTCTTCCTTCAGATAATCTTCTCGCGCCTTGAGCTGCTCAACCCGGACTTCACCATCATGCAATGCTACCTCCAAATCCTCAACCTTGCTCTTTAGCTCCTTTAACTCGACCGTAGAATTATGGTTTTGGTGCCAACGCAGAGATCTTCCAAGCTCAATCACCTTAGTCTTTAATCATTTATTCTCTTCCTCTAATGCCAAATTCTGCACTTGCATCTCTTGAAACCTCCTCTCCCAACACTCGACTCTAGCCTTTTCCTCTCGGACTTCTTTCTACAATTGCTCCGAAGATCCTCCTACTCTCGCCCTTCTCAAGGATACTTGTGCCCTTTTGTAATGCTCTTTTAGATCATCTCGATCTTCTTCAATCTTCCTCTTTTCTTTCCTCTCTTTCTCGGCCTCTATCTTTTGAACCTCGACGTCCAAACTCAAGTATATCTTCTCTTCTTCGAGCTTTGCTATCCTTTTTTCAAACTCCAAGCTTTTTCTCTCGAACTCCTGCTTCATAATTTCTAACTCTGAGGGCCTTGCTCGCAAATATTCCTCCATTGGTCGAGCTCATTCCACATTCGGCTTAGGGATATTATCAGTCACCCTTCTGCCTCTCCATTCAACAAATTCTGGCGTGGTAGCAGGGCTAATAGCTACTCCTTTCAATCGGCAAGTCTTCTTCCAAGCACTTGAAATTTCACTAACCCTCCTCTTGTAATCGGCTTCTCTGTATACAAATTCACTTTGAGCCAACCCATGAGTCGCTGGCAGAACTGTCTCAACTCATGCTGCCTCAGTACAAGCAATGGGGCATAACTAATGGCACCCTAAATTCCCAATAGGGGTACCCAATCAAAACTGCCGCATCGGTAAAGAACCTCGCCAGGCATCATCCATGGGCCCTCCACTCGACATCTTTCGATTGAAGATTCTGAAATAGCGCCATCCAATTTTCTTCTGGAACATCAACTCTCCTAGCTGAAGCTACTATATCTTTCAACGGTGAATAATCCTCGAAGAAAACCCGACAGACAACCTTATCTATCAATCTGAAATGACTGTAGAACCAAGCTAAAAGAAATTGAGCACAACCAAAAAACCTGCCAGCACCAGCCCTCCTACATGTACCTAAAGACCTGAATGTTTCTGTCAGAATTGCAGGGACAGAAGTGACCTTTTTACTGAGTCGATGAAAAAGATCCGTGGTTGCCTCATCCACATATCTCAAAGCCCTAGGGAAAACCATCAGTCCATATAAACTTAAGGCAAAAACATCTACCTTCTTCGTCTCATCAGGGTGTGTCAGAATCAGATCTTTCAAAGCGTCCCACGAAATGTACTTGCACTCACTCTTTTCTTTAATTCGGGCCGTGGCCCACTGCTCGCTCATCCCCGTAATAACCATCAATTTCTTCCAAAAGGTAGGGACACAAGGAGCTCGGGAATAGATCCTATCATTCTGAAATCGGGGACAACAAAGTAAAGCAGTGTACTCCTCTACAGTAGGTACCATGTCTACTTCCCCAAAAGTGAAGCAACTGTACGCCGGGTTCCAAAACTGAGCAAGGGCTCGGAATAAGTGTTCGTCTATCTGAACATCAAGCAAGTAAGGTAAATCTCCATAGTTACCATAGAATAACTGCTTGGTCTCTTGGCCTCACTGATCCCAAATTGCCTTAAGCTCTTGGAGATTATTCGGCGTGACGCTAATATGAGTGTAATCTGACAACTCCGATACATATCCCTCAGCAATACTATCTCCCTTTTCTAGTTGAGTTTGCTCGGACCATCTATAGACGTTAGCGTTGCCTTCCACTCTATCAAGAAGTCCGTTCTCCATAATAAAACTTCCTAACTTAGAAACTGATCGTGAACCGATATCTTTGTAAATGCAAAATGACATGCAAGCAAAAGAAAAGAGATAGTCAGTATCACATGATATCAATAAATTTCAACAATAACTTATAAGGGTAATGTCTAAAGTTTAAAGCTAACTAAGTTGGGCTCATACGGTCTTTCGACATGGGGTTGGTTCTAAAGTTTGAGGTACCCAAACCAGCAGATTCCTCGATTCTTACCCATTATAGGCTCATTTGAATCAAGTTCGGTTCAGGGGAATACACTTCCCTATGGCTACACGGAGATGAAAATCTCACGAAACCATAGGTATGGATGTATCCCGAAAGTGATCCACTATCTTGCACGGAGGCAAAAACCTCACGAAGGCATAGCTTCTCACTCCCACTTAAGGGTGTGACCACAACGGTCATGCAAATGCAATGCATATCAGAATATAGAAATACATGCGATAATACAAACATATGTAATGCAAAGAGGATTAAATTTTAAAATTTTTAATTTTCGACACTAAGACAAAAGATAATCAATTACACGGCTTGACTCTCTTATTTGTCCCCAGTGGAGTCGCCAAGCTGTCGAAACCATTTTCAAATCGAGTTTTGGAAAATGGGAATCGATTTTAAAAAATGAAAACGGAAGTCGCCACCAATCTTTTTAGGTGTGATTGGGTCACCTTTAAAACATTTTGTTTTAAAATCATTAGTTTTGGTCCACGAAATAAAAGAACGGGTTCGGGAGTCGGTTACGTACGAGGAAGGATTAGCACCCTCATAACGCCCAAAAAAAATTGGTACCTAACTGGTTATCAAATGTCTTTAATGTCAGAAATTTAAAAAGTTTTAAGATGTAATCCTCTTTAAATTAGTATAGTTTGATTTTTTTAAAAATTAAAGTTCATTCGTATCAAAGTATTGACACTAAATTGGCTTTTTAGAAATCCCTATCTCGAAACAACAAAACGCTACATCCAATAAGTTAGGACATACTATTTTGCAATTCCAAGACAGTAGCTCACGTGTTGAAAACATTTAAAAACTTAAGAAGGGTACTTGGTTATTCGAACTTAACGAGAAAAGTTGCAACCCAATAAGTTAGGGCACTACTTACTCGAAATTCTCAAACACCAAGCATTGCCTTTATATTTTTTTTGAAAACTTTGGGACCTTATTTTTTAAAAAAGATGCGTGGGGAATTATATTGTACTATAAATCATACATAGTAACATATTATTGTAGTAAATAAATAATACATGCATTTTAACAAAAGGATAGCAATAATATGAAGATCACATTAGATGCATAAAAATTATATATACATGGCAAATATTAACAATATGCATACAAAGATATATATAGCATGTATGGAGAATGAATAAACAAAATATACAAATATACAAGGTAATAATTAAATAATGCATGATATATAAGAAAGCAATAATTAAATAATATATGACATGCAAATAAAAGTATAATATCAATGTACATGTCTACAAAATATAACATATAATAATAAAAATAACATTTAACACATACATGTTACATGCAATATAAAAATCTACAAAAGAACTAATAAAAAATAAAATGATTGATTGCTAACAAAATATGCATATGATTAAAAATAAGATATTTCATAACAATTTTAAAATAGTATTTAATATATAATATATAATATATAATAACAAGAATATTTACAAAAGAATAATAATTATATGGTAATATATTAGCTTGAAAGTATGCAAAAGAATTCATAATATAAATTTAAAATGAAATGATATAATAAATAAATAAATAATTAATTAATGATGAAATGTGTATATAATATGAGTTAAAAATATGATTTAATAATAACAATTTACAAAATTTTAAATAATATATATAATATAAACATAAATAATATAATTGGTAATATGTAATATACATAACATATATATATCTATATATAAAATAATAAGCAATATACAAGTAAAACATAATAAATATTATATAATAAAATATATGGGAAATAATATAATAAATATAGCATATAATAATGAAAATTAATACGTAAAAATAATATGTATAAATAAATATATAATATATGTAAAAATATAATAATATATATAAAAATAATAATTATGATAGAATTAATATATAATAAACAATTATAATACATATAAAAATAACACTTATAAAATAATTTTATGGAAGTAAAATTAAAATAAAAACAAATAATAAAATATATATAGAATAATAAAATAAATATAGGACTAAATTTAGAGTTTAGCAAAATTAATGGGTGAATTTTGAATGGAATAAAACTGAAATAAGGTCCTATTTAAAACACACGTAAAACAAAAGGGACTCATCGGGAAAATTGCCCTATTCCCAATACGGTGCCGTTTCCAGAATGTAGTAACTGTTAGGACTAAATTGAAACTAAAATAAAACAATAGGGCCAAATCATAAATAAATAAAGAGTAATTATAAACTAAAAAAAGGATGGAAGGATCGATTGGGTAATTAACCCAATTTCCAAAAACATGCGGATCCTCCCCGGGTAATAGGGTCAACGCGCGGATCCCCTCCTTAATACGACGTCGTTTTAAGCTTATTGAATTAAGCTAAAACGGTGTCGTTCTGCTGAGGCTATATAAGCCAAAATATAACCAAAAAAATCATTTAGAAATACTTTTTTAAAAAAAACCCTAAAGAAATCCTCTGAAGCTTTCCTGCCCTTTGAGCTCCGGCCCTAGGCCAGTTTGCTCCTTTCATTGGGCCTCCATGCCCAGTCTTACGCGCCGTCACCGACTCCGCTATACACGGCGGTCGGGATCTGAAAAACTTCATTTTTCGGTGCCAATCTAAAAGGTAGATTTTTCCCTCTATTTTTGATGTAATGCATGCATGCTGTTTATAAGAAAATAAAAGAAAATAAAAAGGTAAAGTAAGAACAATCGGTCACCTTTATTTCTCTACGAAATAGTTCTAGTATATTATTAAAAATACTCGATGTACAATATTTTTTGGTGTATTCTCCTATATCTCCGTGTCCTCTTTTCACAGATTTGAGGAATGGCTTTATAGCCTTATTCCACTGCCTAATTTGGAAAGATATCGAAAGATTTCTTTCCAAACCCTATTCTAATCTCTTTGCTTTGATTTATTTCCTTTTCTTGCAGGTGAATCACGAAGATTTCGTTCAAGTACCCCTGACCACGTGCTGATGGGGCTAGCACTGGATTGTGGCGTATGATGATTTCGACGTAATTCGTGCGCTGATGGTGGCGCGATGCATGGTGGCGAAGTTGAGGGGTCACAGCGCTGATAGGCAGAGCATTGATGACTGTCTTGATTCGGGGAACTGGACAGACGCTCCCCGAAGCTTCTAGAAGACATTGCGGCGTCAGAAGGAATAGGCAGAAACCCTAGGGTTTCATGCCTGGGTGTAATGAGTTGGGCCAGTTGGGCCACTTTAGTCCTGAGTCTGTTTAGGTCTAGGTTTGCTGTATTTGGGCTACGGGACTGCTTTGGGTTTTGGGTAGCAACAGTGGGCCAATGTAAATGGACTGTTATATTAACTGTTTAAAAACAATTATTTATTTATTTATTTTCAATTTCAAATCCCGGGAAAATTTTGGTTACTACAGAGCGGATTACCTGGGAATTCTTTAAATCTGCATTTCAAGGGAAGTATGTTGGGGCAAGCTATGTAGATGCCCGGAGGAAGGAATTCTTAAACTTAACTCAAGGGGATCAGTCTGTGGCTGAGTATGAGGCAGAGTTTTTGCGACTTAGCCGATATGCCAGTGGAATAGTAGCAACAGAGTATGAACGTTGTGTTCGGTTCGAGGATGGCCTCCGGGATAGTCTACGGGTATTAATAGCTCCACAGAGGGAGCAAGATTTTGCGACATTAGTAGAGAAAGCTAAAATAGCTGAGCATGTGAAGCGCGCTGAGCGCCAGAGCTGGGAAAAGAAAAGGAGTAGAAACAAAATAGATTTAAAGCCCTCCAATTCTGATCAAAGGCACAGGAAAAGTACTAAGGCAGATGGGCCGGTCTGAGCTGAAGCCTCTGTTGCTGCTGTTAGATTACAACCTTGTGTTGATTGCGGGAAAAACCATTATGGCGAATGCTGGAAAAGGATTGGAGCCTGTTTAAGATGCGGATCGATGGAGCATCGTTTCAGAGAGTGTCCTCGGAGACCAGATTATGGACAAACTACTGGTACGGGTAATATATAGCCGCTGAAGGGTGGTCAGCAGCCAGCAAGAGGCTGTAGCAATGGAATGGGTCGTGGTCATGGAGCACCAGATAGGGGTATGGGACATGCTGAGGCGAGATAGCCAGCTTTGGTCTATGCAGCATGTCGCCGTGAGAATAGAGACGCTCCGGAAGCAGATGCTGGTACGTACTTCTCTCATGGTGTATTAATTACTTAATTTACAATTAGAGCTAGAGTGCGCAGTAGAAGCATAGTGGTTTGACTTGAGTAATACAGTTAGTTGATAGTTGGAAATTTCGAGAACGAAATTTTTTTTAGGGGGATAGAGTTGTAACGCCCCAAAAATTGGGCCTAGAAAGAATTGGGCCTTAAGTTTGGGATTCGGATAGAAGAAAACCTGAATAATTAAGAAGTTTTAAATATTATCGTTTAAGAAAAAAAATTTGAATTACTACTAGAAATTTTTTACTGTATTTATTATTACGGATATTTTAAATTTTATTAGTATTATGGGATAAAATTATTAGTATTAGAAAAAAATATATATATACTGTATGTATGTTTGAAAAAATTTTATGAAAATTTTTATTTACTGTATTATTTGAAATTTTTATTATTAGATATATTTATAAAATTATTATTATTGGTAATTAAATAAGTAACGAATGGCTTATAGTGTGGGGAAAAGTCCAGGGTTCGGCCCACAAAATTCTTAAATTTGGCCTCTTAAGGAAATCTGGGAAGTAGGCCTTATTAATAGATTAGGCTGAATTTTCACATGGAGGAACGCCTGGCCCAGTGGCTAAGCACGCTAGGAAAGGCATGGGAGGTGCCTGGATTCAAGGCACGGCGTGCGCAAATGGTTGTTTTTTTTTTACAACCAAGAATTTCCGCAAGAAGGCCTTATAAATATTTCAAGAGAAAAGGTGACACAAAAAACGCACGTGGTCAAGTGGCAAGTAGGCGTTAAGAGTGTGCATGTGGTTAGGAGTTCGAGTCTGGTAAGTAGCATATTTTGTTTTATATTTTAAACAAAATTGGGACTGCAGCAGATAAGTCTTAAGATTAGTAGTGAGCAGATTATAACATGAGAAAAGCTTCAGTGCAGTGGCAGCAGCGCGTTACAGGGACTGAGAGGGCATGAGTTCGAATTCAGGTGCTGGCGTTATTTTGGTTTGTTTTTAGGCGGACCAAGACTTCAGCTTGTAAGGTTTAAAGTTAATTGCGACTGTCATATATCCAAGAGTAATCTACGACATAGTGGCCAGCAGCGTGCCTATGCGTGTGGAAGGCCCAGGTTCGAGTTGCTGAGCGCGCGGATTATCTTTTTGCTGCATGCGTGTGGGAGAGTAGTAGAGTTGGACCAAAACTCTTCCCAGGCAGGAGGCTGAAGTGGTCAAACGGTGGATAAGGCTGCTAGGTGGTTGGATGAATTTCAAATGCCTAATTCATGGAGCAAAGCAAGGGAATTTGAAATTAGAAAGAATTTTTAATAAGCATTAAGTACCGTATTTGTTCTTTTAATTTTGGCTTTTATGAATTATTCCCTTTTTGTTCATCTTTCCTTCATCGATAATAACCGAACCTATCTTCTTCTACTCTTCTTTTCTTTCTTTTCTTTTATCTCATCTTTTCCTTCTTTAATTTCCTTCAAAGTCGAATTTGTACTGTCATCTCCTCTTTTCTATTTTTCTATTTTCTCTTTTTCATTATACTAAAATCCGAAATATCCATACTTTAGTGATTCGGGAATTAATTTTTAGATCTATTTCCTACTTGCGATTAAGATAGATTCACAGTGGATCTAAGATTTGAAAAGTGTTGGAAACGCTTCTGACAAGAACGTCTTTGGTGGTAAGCATTCAGATCTTATTTTTTCTTTATTTAGTAATTCGAGGATAAGCTGAAAACCTCTAAATACTTTAGGAAGACTATCGATTTTTGCCAAGATTAAAATTAAGTATTTTTCATTCGGTTTTTTTTTATATGTGCGCATCGAAGGCTAGCGATCAAGATCTATTTGGAGGCTAGTAAGATCAACAAGGTTAATCGTGGGGGAGATCTCGTTAGCGAATCGTCATAAAACAGGTGTGTAAATGACACCCACTCATAGACTAGATCGACAAAAGCCGAAAAGCCGAATAGCCGAAAAGCCGGCATTTGTGAACTTACGAGCGTGTGAGCGCTTGTGAGGTGGTTTGGTTGTTAATTTTGGTAATCGCAAGCAGTATGATTGTAGAGTGCGCAATTTCGTGCACTTCAGTATATTTGGGCTTAATGGGCCGAAAACGAGTTAGTGGGCCAACGGGCCCAATTTGGTAAAAACGCTTGGTAAGTGTTTCTGTTAATGTGTTAATGGTTAGAATATGTATGTAAACTCTAGAATAGTAAATTTTATTAAACTACCCCTAAGTATGAAAATTTCGTTTTACCCCTAGATGCAAAATGACCGTTATACCCTTAGGGTTAATTTTGACTGAAATGCATGATATTCTAATTATGTTTGTTGTATGCCATGACATGTATATCTGTTGCATGGGGTTGGGTTTTGTTATGGAGGAAGAACCTGTTCTGGTGGTTGTGCCACATATTCTAATATAAGCAGCTTTGCTGCGGATTATAGTTAGTGCCGCAACCGGTGCTAACACTGTAAGTGTAGGGATGGCGTGGATGATTTATTCCCCACAGGAAGTGTAGGGATGGACGAAGGCAAGTGCAGGGTTGGATGGGGTTATCATGCATTAATCATATGAGACTGTATTGAAATGGGCCCAATTGTGTTGAAATGGGCAAGGCCCAATATATCTCGACTTGTATAGGGCTACGGCCCAGATTGATACTGATATGGGCTAGGCCCAGTATGCTCTGTTACTGTAAGGGGCCATGGCCCAGATTAATATTGATATGGGCTAAGGCCCAGTTAACACTAAATTCTGAATAGGGCTTAGGCCCAGTAAAGCTTGAACTGATTTGGGCTCTGGTTGGGATACTTTACACAATGAGTTTCCAAACTCACCCCCTTCCTTAACCTTGCAGGTGAGCCTTGAAGTGGGGGCTTGGAGCCGAAGAGGATTCAGAGTGGCCACGGTGATCGCTTTTGGGCTTTTGAAATAAGTGATTGGTTTTCTTAAGTTTACCTTATTTATTATTTATTTTTGGGTTGTAATAAGGCCATTTTAACTTTATTTTCTTCTCTTTTTTGGGATTATTTTATTTTAGTAACTTTAAACTAGTTGATAATAATTCAAATGGGCTAGACTTAGGGCGCGTTTTCAAAACGATACTCGTTTTCAAAATGATACTCGTTTTTAAATAACACAACATCACGATTAATTGGTTTATCAAAGATATCAACTCAAATAAATTTCAACTCGTTATAACCAAGTGTGGCAATAGTTGTGGGCATGTCTAGGATTGGATCCAATCGAAGAGCTTGGTACTTAAGCAGCCTTCATGGCTCACCTCCTCTGTTATGGATACCTACCTGGTGCCCAGCTTCCATTCACTTTAATCTATAACGAAAATATTCTTTTCAAAGATTTTTAATTAAAACATGAGTTTTACAATAACGCTCAAATGAGTTTTACATTAAGAAGGGTTTTCAATGAAAACATGGTTTTCGAAAAACACTTCAATGTGACACGCCGAATTCGGCCGTAATGTCTGGGCCGGGTTTGGGGTGTTACAAGCCTAACCCTTTTCTTGCGAAGAGGGGATTATGCTCGGCGAATCGACATCATATCACACACAGAGGTAAGGAATATAGGAATGTGCGTAACCCTACTAAAGGAATGCCTCAGGGCATAGCAAAAAAGCTAGGACTAGTTATTCTTCAATTGCGAAAACTGCTGATTCGAGAACAAGAACAACTTCTTCCTTGGCACAGCTACCGGCCAAAGCAAAACAATTTGGTGATTTTTTCTCTTAAATTTTTTCGTCTATTTCCCTTCAATGATTTGCTTCAATGGGATTAGCTGGGATATTGATGAGGTTCAATTTGCGATAGAGTTAATAATTTTGTTTTTGAATTGGGCCTTTTGATGCGTTTGATTTTATGGGTATTTGATTTTGAACCACTTCTTTTTATTAGATTGTCTATTTTATACTAAAATGCTGGAATGGAATAGATGTTAGAAAAGATGGGTGATTTGTGGTCACCCTTAATTTTGTAAAATGGATGAAATGGCTAATTCTTTGATTGGTAGTATTACTTATTTTTATCCTCTGCTTTGCGTTTCTTGATTCATGATTAATAGTGTTGTGTGCGTCGCCTGATTGTCTTTTGTTAATCTCCCATGTATGAGAAATAGACATGGAGAAGTTAATTCTTTATGTGCTCCTCCATGCACAAAAAATAAGGAAGGGGAAACACTTATGGAATGCTATTAAATCTGTTAGGACAAATGAAAATTCAAGTAGGTTAACAGGTTAAGATCATGGTTTGATTTTATAAGACATATATTGATTTCACTTGGAGTTTGAGGTCTTCGGCTTTATTAGATTCCAACTCCAATATTTGGTATTCAGTCAGCAGAATCAGGAAATGGTTAAAAGGTTAGTCCTGTTGTTTACTTTTAGAATGATCGAGTGTATGGAAAGAATGACATGAATGGGATTTCTGGTCTCTTTTGCTGTTGCCTAGGTATGGAGTGTATTGATGTGAAAAGAATATCATGATGCAGAGCGTAGACGGATTGAAGCATTTATTTGCTTCAGTGCTGCAATGATGTGATAATGATTTGTACAAGCAATCAAGAGTTCTTGTTGATCCTGAACTTCTTGCAAGAGAGACTGTTTATATGTTATCATTTTTTCTTTTCTTTTTAAATATTCTTCTATATTGCTTATGTGATAACTTCAATGCTTTTGCTTGATTTAACATTTGTTCAGTCTTTGCCTATGTTATTTTATTTCTTGAGTCATTCTACTAAAATTTGTTTTTTGCTCATCTTCAAGAAGCTAGTGTAAATGAAATAGAAGCACTTTATGAGCTTTTCAAGAAGATAAGCAATGCTGTCATAGATGATGGGCTGATTAACAAGGTCTTTGTTTTTTCATAGTTCCCATTTTGTTATATAATTGATATCTTTTTTTATGTTTGTCAAGTTTTTTTGGCTTGATGATCACTCATTGTCTTGAGTTGGTTCTTTCCCTCTCATCTTTGTAGCATTTAAGTTTTATTTATATTACTATTTGACAGGAGGAGTTCCAATTGGCGTTATTCGAAACAAACAAAAAAGAGAGTTTATTTGCTGATCGGGTATTTTTATCTAAAGTTAATTAATAATGTCTCCATACTTGAAAGAATAATTCTTATTACCATAATATTGCTTGAGTTGTTGTCAATATATTTCTGATTTCACTGCAGATATTTGACTTGTTTCATACAAAACATAATGGAATTCTAGGTTTCGAAGAGTTTGCTCGTGCTTTTTCTATATTCCATTGTAGTGTAACAAAGAAAATGTATGAATATGGAAAGAATCTTGGCCTATCATTCCAAGTTGTTGATGACATATTGGATTTTACACAATCAACAGAGCAGCTGGAGAAACCAGTTGGTAGTGATCTAGCAAAAGGCAACCTCACAGCACCTATAATTTTTGCGCTAAAAAAGAAGCAAAAACTTAGAGATATCATTGAATTTGAGTTCTGCGAGATTGGTTCTCTTGACGAAGCAATCGAAATAGTAAAGCAATGCGGGGGAATCGAAAGGGCACAAGAGTTGGCAAAAGAGAAAGCTGATATTGCAATCAAGAGTCTTCAATGTCTTCCTCAAAGCGATTTCCGGTTATGGTTTGAAGATATGGTGATGTTTAATCTAGAAAGGATTGATTAGTTTAACTAATCCAAAACAAGTAGCATGATACATGACAGATAAACATGGCATGAAGTTGAAGCCTATACCAATATAAAACAGCTTTTTTAAGATATTAATTGGTTCATTGTCACTGGTTGTATATTCATACAAGGCTTTAAGCTTTGACTTGAGCTCCTAGTTTCAATGTCTTCAAATTATACATTTGTCTGAGAAAAAATAATTTCTCTATTAAATAATTAAATTGATGAACAATAAAGTTTTTGTGGTCATCAATATTTAGCTAATAAACTTCCATTATGTATACAAGGAAAACCTATGTTATAGGGGTTTCTCTTTTTCTTAATAATTGAGTATTATTATATATTTAATTTGATTTATTTATTTATAAATAAATCATTGCAATATATTTAAAAACAATTTAAAATATAAATTTATTAATATATGTAAAAACAGCTTTTCTGGAAAACATTTTCAGGAAATTTGTCAAACAATAGAAAATATTTTACAAAGATTCATCCAAAACACCAGAAAAGTAAATCATTTCCAAAAAAGTAAATCATTTTCTGGAAAACATTTTACTGACAAACAAACGAAGCCTTAGTTTCTAATGATTTATGTATCATTTGTACTATATACCATATCTTTGTATTACTATTATTGTTGTTGTTATTGTTGTTGTTGTTTTCTTGAAAAAGAACTTGGAATGAAGAATTTTTCAAGTATACTTTTATAAAAATTAATTTAATAAAAAAATTAAAACATCAGTTATAAAAATTTTAAGAAAAGACTAAAATAATAAGAGTAATTAATGAATTGATAACTTTTATCTAGCATTATGTTTTCGCTATATCCAAATAATTTTTTAACCTTTAATTTTATTTGTATTTTCTATTTGTGTTTTAAAGATTATATTTAACTTTCTTTTAATAATATCAATTTTAAAGTATGAATATGTATATCTCTTTAAAAATACAATATGCCTTATTATTAGATTCAATAAATTTTAATATTTAATTTACCTGTATAATTTACACCCAAATAAATTAACTTGTATTTAAATAAACCTCAACCTTTAATCTACATACAAATAAACCTTTTTAAGAATAAATATTTCATTTAAAATAAGGATTATTTAAATAATAGAAAAGATAAAAGTTTATTTAGATGCATAAAAATAGAAAAGAAAATTAAAATGAATAATTTGAAAAGAAAAATATTTTTAAGGTATAAGGGAGTGAAAAAGCAATTAATCACTTTTTATTTTGTACTTAATTGAGTATTTAAACTTTCAAAATATGTCAAAAAAACCCTTAAACTTTTTCAAAACAAGCAATTAAGCCATTAATTTTTTTTTACACTCAATTGGCTACTTGAACTTTCAAAATGCATAAAAAAGTCCCTCAAACTTAAAAAAAAAACAATTAAGTTCATTACTTTTTTTTATATTCAATTGGGTACTTGAACTGTCAAAATACATCAAAAAGGCCCTTTGACCGTTAACTTTAATTGTCAACTGTTAAAGTTAACCGCCCTTAAATTTTTTAGTTAAAGCTACCCCGTGGCACAACTACAGTGTGACACGTGGTAAAAAATTATAAAAAATAAAGCGTAATAAAAGTTACTAAATTTTAATAAACTAAATAAATTTTATTAAAAATTATAAAAAAAATTATAACTTTTATAAAAAATTTATAAAATGTATAAAAAGGCCCTTTAATCATTAACCGTTAATCATTAAAGTTAACAACCCCCAGTTTTTTTTCAATTAAAGCCATTACGTGTCACAACATAACGTGACATGTGGCGAAAAATGATAGAAAATAAAAATCAATAAAAGTTATAGAAAAATTATAAAATACTTCTTTTGGTACAATAATTTTTATAATTTTTTACGAATTTTATATTCTTTACATTTTTCTATAATTTTCTTATGAATTTATAAAATTTTATAATTTTTCTATATTTCTATATATTTTATAATTTTTTTACAATTTTAAGTTTTTTAAATTATTTTTTATAAGTTTTATTATTTTTTATTTTTTACCACATGTCACGCCGTGGTTGTGACACGTAGTGGCTTTAACTAAAAAAATTTAGTGGTAGTTTACTTTAATGGTCAACCTTTTTTTAGTAGATTTTTACTATTCAAGTACCAAATTGAGTGCAAAAAAAAAGAAAGAAGAAAAAAGCAAATGTTTAATTGCTTTTTGTGAAAATATTTGAAGATTTATCAATGTATTTTGAAAATTTAAGTACCTAATTAAGTATAAAAAAATAGAAACTCAATTACTTTTTAAAAAAAAAGTTTAACAACTTTTTGCATCAATAAAATTATTTTTAAAGTAAAAAGCCCAAACATTATTAATGGCATGTAGATGTTGAGCAGACCAACTTTAGCTAGACCATATAATATAAATAATAATAGGAAAAAAGTTTAATTCACAAATTAGCCCTTGAAGTATGTTTTTTTCTTAATTCGATATTTTTTTTCTCAATTAAATATCTAAAATATTAAAACATTTTTGTTTTTAATCCAAAAATAAATGGTCATTAAAAGAAATCAATCCAGTCAATGAGATGACGTATGTGACTTTGATATTTGCATAATCTAAATTTTAAAAATTAATATTAAAATTAAATTTGAATATCTGATACATTATTAGAATGTATTTTTACTATAAATAATTTCATTTAATAGTTACGATTTTGTAAATATTTATTATTTTACTATTTTACTATACTATATATGTTAATACTGAAAACTTTACTAATAGCGTATCAAATATATTTTTTAAAATTTAAATAGTTTTTAGTTATAAGAAATTTCATAAATATTTGAGGATTTAAAACCTTAGTGAATCCCTCTCGATTTTCAAGTTTGGTATCGATGGTTCCAAGGTAAGAACAACCATTCAGCGAGGAAGAAGAATTTGCGGACTTGATAATGACAATTTTTTGGTTGATGATGAAGTCTTTAGTGGAGTCGAGAAGGGAGAATCCATCGAAGTCTGAAAGATGGCTGAAGTTGTTACAATTATTACCAACAGTGAAGAAGTCGGAAATTTTGATCTTGAGAGCCAAAGCGAATTTTTCAAATATTTCATAAATTTGTGGAGGGTTTAATGGGTGTTCATAGCCATTTATTTCTGTAATGGGAATGGCAATGAAAAAGATGAAAAAGATGAAAAAGAAAGGAAAAGGTTTTGTTTTAGCTTAATTCACAAATGGAGAGGGAGGAGAGGTAAAAACATTTATGCCATATTATTAAATTAAAATAAATATAAAATTCTAATATTAATTTTTGAAAGTTATTATTATGAAAATATAAAAGCCACAAAGGTGGCATCATGTCAATGATTTTTCTTTTAACGTCAATTGAGATAAAAGACAATTAGGTATTAAAGTGAGAAAATAAATATATTTGAGGGGACAATTAGTGAATAAAGCAGAAAGAAAAAGACTCCGAAATTGGGAGCAAAGAATAAAAAATCAAAATCAATAATTGAATCAAATACGTTTTGGGTTTGTTTCAATGGGTTGAGGTTCAGATGTAACCAGTTACATAATGGGGTCAAACACTAATTAATGGTCAAGGAAACTACTCCTACGAGAGACGTGTACATGAGGGTGACCAGATAACTGCCCAAAGTCAAATGTCCTTTGTATCCTTTATCTCGCGCGTCATCGCCCACGTCACTGCTTGCTTTCCAACTTTTTTACTTCTCTCTTAAAAAATTATTATCTTTTGGAATGCATTTTAAAATTCCGTTGTTTAATTTCTAGCAATATATTAAAATTTCATAATTATGTTATTATAATTAATTTTTTTAAAAAATCAATGAAATAAAATTATAGATGAACAAGGACAACTAGCATCAAGTGGCCTACATTCTATTCCATATGATTTTGTTCGTTGAATGGCATAGCAAAGGGCAATCTTAGAGGTTCTAAGCACATTCAAGTGGGTGAAAAAAGTTCTTTTTTCTTTTAAATAATATCAATTATTAAAAATATTATAATTTGAAAAACAATAGAATTAAAAGTAAACAACAGTATTTTAGAGAATAATATATTGAATTAGAGAAGAATCCTGTTACTATCTTTGATAATGGTTATGATATAATCTATTATATATTAGGAAAATCCTAAAATATCATTTACATACAATATTTTCTTTAATTTAATTTAATTTTAATTAAATTAATTAAAAAAAGAGAGCAAACACGTTGAAACTATATGAAAAAACCCCATAAGAGAAACATTGGAATTTGAAAATATTGAAATCAATAATTGAAAATTAACAAAAATGATGAAAAGTGAAAATAAAAAAGCAAGAAATTATAATATTAGGGGAGAGGGAAAGGTATGATGAAATTTGGACTAATGTTATCTATATATTCAACAACAACTTTAATCATTTTTTCACACGAATCTAAATAAAAAAATTGAAAAATTATAACCGCCGCTGATAGCATTATCAAGATTATTTTTTTTAAAAGAATTGAAATAGAAAATTAAAGATGAAAAAAGAATTATTTATTTTTCTACATAAATAAAATTGTCTCCACATAAGTAAAAA
Organism: Gossypium hirsutum; assembly: GCF_007990345.1. NCBI lineage: Eukaryota > Viridiplantae > Streptophyta > Magnoliopsida > Malvales > Malvaceae > Gossypium > Gossypium hirsutum. The sequence continues at coordinate 93,143,019 of NC_053436.1, forward strand.
TAATTGAAATTTAAAAAAAAACTAAAAATGATTAAAAATATAGAAGAAAAGAACACGTTATTTATTTTTTAAAAAATAAATTATTTTAATTAACGTTAAATTAAGTTAGAGTACATATTTTATATGGATAAATGAATAATAATATTTGTATTTCTTTAAAAACTGATAATATGTTACTATTAAATGGAAATTCTTTTGAAAATATTTATACCTGAAATACTTTTTATAATTTTATCTATCAAACTAATATTTTTAGTTTTTTTTGCAAAAAAATTACTGAATTTTAAATTAATTGACATTAACATTGTTAGCAATATAAAAAAATAAATTTAAATGCGTTAAAGCGTATTTCTCTTTCTATTTAAAGATAAAATAAAAGCTAATATGTTTAGACTTGGCTTAATATGACAAAATATTTAAAAAATTCTTAAATTTTTATAATTTTATTTAGCTATTCTTTATATTTTTACTGAATCTAAATAAATTATTATACTTTGATTTTTCTTACGGGATTAATTTGTATTTGACTATAGTCTGAAATACCATTTTTACCCTTGGTGGGACAGGTTAGAGCCCTATAAAATTATGCTCTTAACACCGAAAATCTGGGCAAAACCACAAGAAAGTATATTAAATCATTAGCCGAAAGCTAACCATTTTCCCCGAAAATCTCAATTTTCCACGAAAATCTCAATTTCCATGAAAGTTCTGGGGACACCTCGTCCCTTACCCCTTGCTTTAGATACCAACGACTCTCGTGTTCTCTCTCATACACACTCTTCTCCATCAGTACTCTCATCCACGAAACATTCTCACAAGCTTTCCAAATCCATGGCTACTTGTATCGACACCTCAAGAACAACCGAGCCTTCCCGAGTTTCCCAGCGTCCAAACAGGTCTCAACCTGATGAAATCCATTACAAGTATGTAAAATTCTGCAGACCCACTTTTACTGACCATGTTTCAAGCATACCCTTTAGCGAAAACCACACAAATGGCATCCACACCAGAAAAATTGCTGATTTATCTTTTGAAGAAGAAGGAGAAGTAGCAGAGATTGGTTCTTTATGGCTGAAAATGAACGAAGAGGCAAGGTTAGATGCTGAGCAAGAGCCCATCTTGTCAAATTATTATTACAGCTCAATTTTGTCTCAGAATTCATTAGAATGTGCTTTGGCAAACCATTTGTCAATCAAGTTAAGCAATTCAAGTCTTCCAAGTTGTACTCTGTTTGATATATTCATGGGGGTTGTTTTGGAAGATAAAGGAATTGTAAAAGCTGTCAAGGAAGATTTAAAAGCTGTTAAAGAAAGAGACCCTGCATGTATAAGTTATGTGCATTGCTTTTTGAATTATAAAGGGTTCCTTGCATGTCAAGCACATAGGATAGCACATAATTTATGGTCACAAGGGAGGAAAGTTTTGGCCTTGTTGATACAAAATAGGGTGTCTGAGGTTTTTGCTGTGGATATTCATCCTGGGGCTAAGATTGGGAGTGGAGTATTTTTTGATCATGCTACTGGAGTTGTTGTTGGAGAGACTGCTGTTATTGGAAACAATGTATCAATCTTACATAACGTGACATTAGGAGGAACTGGTAAGGTTTGTGGTGATAGACATCCAAAGATTGGAGATGGAGTTTTGATTGGTGCTGGCACTTGTATTTTGGGAAATATTAAAATTGGTGATGCAGCTAAGATTGGTGCTGGCTCTGTGGTGTTAAAGGATGTGCCTCCCAAGACTACTGCCGTCGGGAACCCGGCTAGATTGATTGGAGGCCTGGAGAACCCCGTTAAGCTTGACAAGATTCCAAGTTTTATCATGGATCATACTTCACACATTACTGAATGGCCTGACTATGTCATATAGAGAGCTATTTCATTTTCCCTTTTAATGCTTTGGAATTGGTTTGGAGCCTTTCTGTTTTTTGCTATAAGAGAGAATTGAACTTCTCCTTTAGGAATTGGAAGAGTTTCTAGGTGATCCTCATGCATGCTAAACCGGATTAGTTATGCTGTTATTAAAGCCAGCTTTGAAGCAAGTACAATATATGAGTATTTATGTACTTTCTTTTATATTCATCAGAAATGGTCTCGCAATCTCTGGTATTGTAGCAATTAAAGTAGAATTTTTGATGTTATATCCTTGTGTTTTGGATCGAAGCCGGAACTGATTTTTGTTGAGGTTTGAAGAAATTTTGACCTGAAAGTTAGTCTTTAGATGTGAGTGAGTGCAGAAGCAGGGGAGGATGAATAGAGTAGAAGTTACGATGGCATATCTTCATTCCCATTTTTTTGTTCATATGGGGTGGCTAATGCATTGATGTTATAGTCCAAGCAATTTACATTTCTTAGCATATGCTGAAAAGGTTCCTTTTTTTAATTCGATGAGAAAAAGTTTCTATTTTGTCATTATCTAATGCAATAATTCTCGGCTTCTGTTTTTGCTTTTGCCAATATTTTTAATCATAATAATAGTAAAATCTCTTTCAAGATATTAGAACTTTTCCTATTTTATTGCTTTCAGCCTGTAGGATTTTTGGCTTACATTTTATGACATTCTTTATTTATTTTTCGTCAAGTACTTTTCCAACACCCCTGCTCTGTTCAAATCTAAACATTAACATGGGATATGATTTTTCAAGAATCATCACATAGGAACAGTATTTTTGAAGAAAGCCACCAAGGCAAAACCTGGCATGTAAATTTTGTTGATATTTTAAAAAGTAGTGATCCCATCAACTCTTCCTTTCAGTATGCGGTATATTGGGGAAGGCCTTCTCTGAGCATTAGGTATGGTGGATTTTTTTTTTCTTTTTGAAGAAAAAGAAAATGAACCAGCTGGGACCAAATAGATTAGGGTCATAGGATAGAAATTATGAAATATATGCAGCAGTGAAAGCCAGATATCTAGGTCAGTTTAGCTGCTTGAAGGAATTGCACTAGAATTTAGAGTTTAATTGTAAGCTTTATGTTTTGACCATCATGCACTGAACTCTCACTTCTGTTTTGAGCTCCCCTGATATCAAATTCCAATTCCAGGAACCCTTTTCATCATTAAGAAATCAGATAATGCAGACTATCCATTGCAAACAAATTGTAGCGATTTTGAGAATCCCTGGGAAAGAATATTTAAAAAAAATAAATAAGCATTTTATGTACCCTGGACCTTTGTGAGATGCAAAAGGAGTAGAATGTCATGGCAGATTTTGAGCAGTCGATAAAGATTATAGGACTGTACTTACTATGAAATACTGGTTGTTCTCGGTCTGATATTATGCTCCCATGGGTTTTTCGGTCTAAATAAAACAAATGATCCTTATGAAGTCATAAATAAACCTCGGTGAAATCTTTAGTTATTAGACATGGATCTTTTTCTCTTCAACACAATTCTTTCTAGCATGAGATCAATCATCGATCTGACTTCCGCCGTAGGTTTTGAATAAGTTCAGAGATTGCCAACCTGTCATTTATCTTATTCGGACTTTTGTGTTTTTATGAACTATATGTATCCATTTTATCTAATAATATTCGGATATGAACATATGGACATAATCTGACAATATTTGAACAATATTGTATTGGGCAAACCTATTTAAAGATTGAGCTATTTAGGTCTAGGCTTGAACATATACGATGGCTCCTACCAATTTTAAGTTCTTGTTCATTTCCAACTGTTCCATTGCCATCTTATATGAGATATCAAGTATTATGTTGATTTGAATATGATGATTCCCACCAATTCAATGTTCTTGTTCATTTTCAACCGTTCCATTGACATCTTATATGAGATATAGAGTATTATGCTGTGGAATTTAGTCGAGTACTGAAAATGCTAGTTAAAAAGTTACCAAAAGTTGGTTTTTCCAAGAGGATCGTCAAGGTTCTCTGGTAATCTCGGTAAGCCTTGCTAACCCCCGAACTGCCACATGACTATCTTCTAGTTGCCACTCAACAATGTGAAAACAAATTATTGCCACACAAATGAACCATAAATGTTGATTGACAAAGGCTTCTTATAGGATGGCAATAACCATTTCATGTGAAACATAAGACACCCAATTAACTGCATTTTTACATCTTATTAGTGTTCACAATTGTTTATCCTAATTCTATGTAATTCCATTATTAAAAAAAAAAGTAATAACATGAACATTTACCTGTTTGATCATTTTCCCTTACTGTCGTAATGCTTTTCAAGCTTCCATATGCTCAAACCAATGTAATTTGATATCATTACTAAATAAAGAGTAGCAACTCGAAATAAGTAATTGTGTAATTAAAAACAATTTGATATCTATTGGGAAGAGGAAACACAACCATTAGTCGTTCAATAAAATTAGACAACTCTTTAGGACATTAATTTTATAATTGATTTCCCAACACATCTCTTAAAAAAGGAAAGCTAATAGTGTTGACCGCTAGTTCATTCTATGCATGTGATGTAAATCACCTAGCAATTGAAGGTACACAAGGTGTACCACATTGCTAGATTTTTTTGACATCAATACAACCTCAATCAAGTGCGACATATATTGCATATAGTCAACATTAATTGTGTACTGATGAAGAACCTCAAAATTATCCCGCAACCATTTAAATTTTAGACTGCAGCCTTTAAAATGATTCCAATTAAGGTACCATGCAGAGCATCTAGAGGCAATACCTTGACCCATTAAGCGTTGAATTCTTGGTTATTGGATTGTTTTCTATCAGAATGCTTTCCCTGAGCTCAATGTCTTCTAACATACTTGTGCATTCCTCGAATAGTAAACGAAACATATGCATTTTTTGTCTCCATCATTCCAACAACGCATATAATAGTGATGGACCCATGTCTAAACGTGTAATTTTAATCATGTGTTTGAATTTGACAAATTTCAAGTATTCTAAAATGCCACTAGGTTTTGGATAATACTCATGAGACCCTAATTGTAAAACACAGTTTTCATCATGTAATATTTTATAAAGTTATTTCATTCAATAAAATTAATTACAAATATAAAATTAATTAAGTATTAATAATAACATAAATTCTATTATCCTTTTTAAACATTTCGAAGAGATGTGTTCTACATGTAGGGATGGAAAAATCTGAACTGCTTGATGGATTCCACACCGATTCGCTTTGAATGGAGTTGATTTTTTTTTTGAAAAGTGGTGTGAGGCAGGGTGGAATTTCTCTTTTGGATAGTGGGTATGGAGTGATTATGATAATTGCTAACCCCGACACGCTCCCTATATGAAATTATCATTTTATCCTTACATATAATATTGAAAGCGTAAAAATGAAATAATATAATATAAAAAAATCCATATATTTTATGTTTAAATCTTCATTGAAGAATTATATTTAAATATTTTCTTGAATTTTAAAAAAATAAAATATTAAAAATAAGTAGCAAAATTTAAATTGAAGCAGAGTGGGGTGGGGCGGGGATGTATCCAACATCCATGGGGGTGGTAGTAGTTTTCAACATTATGCATCCATAATGGAGTGGAACAAGTGGTGTAGCAGACTATGCCAATTGTGGAGTGGTGATGGATTTAGTAGTAATCACCTCGCCTCACTGTTGGATTTAGTGCCTTAAGTGTAGTATATTTGTTTGTAAACTTGTATTTTTTCGAACAGTTTGGTTAATAAAATAATTCATGGATTACATTAATATATTTCGTATAATATCCTCATGTGATTTTTGCATGCAAAGTAAAATAAAAATAAATATTGACTCATTGGTTGTCTAATGTTTAAACTAATACTAAACAATATTACGTGGTTGGATCATAATACAAAAAAACAACTTATATTAGTAGATGGACCTAAACATGTCCTTAGCCTAATCGGAAATGAGCAAATCGATTGAAAGACTAATATGTCATCTATGAAGCCCAATTGGGGAGATGCACTGTCTTAGGCATTAGAGTGGATGACTCCCAAAAGATAGATACATAGATGTGACTGACTAGAGTACTGACAGTAGATCAGACTGGACCCAAGAAGAATAAATCCTGAATATGTTTATGGATTTATCCACTTATGATGTTCAAAGTGTGGCATACCTTAATTCTGAGTGGATGATGTACTATATATGCATGACTTGTATACTTTGATGTAAGTAAAAGCTTGAGTTCAAATAGACAAGGAACCGAAAGTTGGTATGTCGGGTATATGATTTTTACAGTATGTAGCATTATTCAAAGTATTGGGATTCATTACCCAAGACATGGGTAAATGATACACTCTTATTGGAATTACATGATAGATGAAAAGTAAACATGGCCACGAGTCGTTCGTCTTTGTGATGAATGGCTTAATTATTATTTGATAGTAATTGAATTTTCATGAAGGAAGACGTAATGGTTACCATGAGATAAAATAGGATCATATTGGTAGAACGAATTTATCACAAAGAGATTAAGAATATCCTATGAGGGTAACACACTTATATAAGGTCATTGGATGAGTATTGATCGAGTAGCTTTCGTAATGATATGTAATTGAGGAGCACTCAGTCATGATACTATAGTGGAATGACTTCATGACTAAATAAGTTCATAATGAATAGGTGAAAAACTGAAACTTAATTATAAATCATTTAAGGCCTAATCATATATGTCCAATCGGTCCCTCCACTAGCTCATTGAAACCAGAAATGAATTGCATGTTGAATCAAATGAATAGAAATTGATAGAAATGATAAAGTGACAGAAATGAGTTGCATTCAGAAATGAATCCTTCATAAAGGCCTAATCTAAAAATAAATAATACCATTAATAACGGGGAGCACGAGAATATACATACTTTTCATGCCCTCTTTAACTCAAATTCATGCAAGTTCGGTAAAATTCTTGTAGAAAAATATATAATTATCATAAAATAATTATTTTGTACTTAAATTACTAACATAATGAATTTTATTAACATAATGAATTTTAATTAATTTTGTAATACCCCAAACCCGGTCTAGACATTATGGCCGAATCTGGCGATATCACATGGAATGGATTTCGAAAAACAAATTTGTCAAGTTAAGATCGTTCCATTTAATTGGTTTTATCTTAAGTCGGAGTAAAAATGCATGTTATTTATTATGTCTAAAACTGTATCTTTTTAATAGAAGATCTGGTAACCTTTTTTTTATTTACTTGGAAAAACCATTTGTGTGGAAAGAAACCTTTGTTTTAAGCAAAATTTAGTTTTTACCGTCTAGCCGTGCTAAAATCTTAAAGCAGTTTAAAAATCCAAAATTCAAAACCAAACAGTCCAAAGTCCCTAAATTACACAACAAATACCCAAAATAATGTGTATTCTGAAAACTGAATCAAGGCAGTATGATGTGATCCTGATCGCATCATGTAATGTCACAACCCAACGCCGTCGAGATTGGCCTAAACACGAGGGCCCCAAGTGCAAGATGAAGCTAATTTTTAGCTCATTTGAATTTCTTTTCATGTGGTTCAACTCATTCGAGCTCAAGTTAGCTCATTCGTGCTCAAGTCAGCTCATTCAAGCTCAGTTTAACTTGTTGAGCTCGTTATTAGCTCTTTAGCTCTTTTAATTTAATTTGCCGGAATAAATTAATTAGTTGAGTTAGTTATTTTAGCTCAAATAATTACTAAGTGTTTAATTAAGAAATCTGGACATTTTAATTATGTTTGTTTATTGCATGTTTAAATTGTTTTAATTATTACCTAGCATAAATGTGTTTGCCTTATTACAATTATTTAATGTGTGCGATTTAAGCTAAGTAAATTTGTTGAATTTGCTAGGACAATGTACATGGACGGCAAAGAAGAGGTGGACTGCAACAAGCATAAAAGCCGAATTAATGTGGAGGTGAACGGCATGAAATTAAGGAAGCATTTGACCAACATCATGCATAATTTATGGAACAAATTAAGGAAGCACTTGACCAACATCATGCATAATTCATGGAAGAATTTGAGGAAGCATTTGACCAACATCATGCATAATTCATGGAAGAATTTAAGGAAGCATTTGGCCAACATCATGCATAATTTAAGGAACAAATTGAGGAAGCACCATGGCCGAATTTGGCTTCCAATTTTACCCATTCGGCTACCCTTTTGTTTTGCCTATAAATATGTGTTAAATTTCATTGTAAAAAGGGAGAAGAACCTTGAATTAATGTTTTTACATTTTGTGAGATTGTTTACAACTCTCATTGTTCTCCAAAGACTCGTTTGACTTATCAAGTAACCCTTGTGGCGTCAACCCATTCTTCTTATCTGAACTTATCACTTTGCATCCAAAGTGTGGCGTTCAAGTTATACCGAGGTTCCTATCATCTTTGATAGTGGGTCAAGGTTCCATTTTATTCGTTTTCCATCCATACAACATTTAACCTTTCCTAAGTATTCATATAAGTCCCGGGTTAACACACTTATATTGTGTTGGTTCAACTTGAATACTTGGTTTTCATTCACCTATCATCCTCAATACACTTCATAACCCCTTTTGAACTAAATTTGAGTCTTTATCCCTTCTTTCTTAACCTATCTTCGACAAACCTTGATATTACTCCAATTCACGATCGGGTACATCAACGACTCGACTCTCATCACCGAGGTCGGGGCGTATCATCTGGTATCAGAGCTAGCCGAATCGGAGTAAGAATCATCATCTTTGATATTATGGTTTTGTAAAAAAAAAATAAAAAAAAAATTTTTTTGCCTACGGTCTAGGCGCGGACGAAAAGAACGTGAAAGATCCGTAAAAAAAAATAAAAAAAAAATTTTGCCTACGGTCTAGGTGCGGACGAAAAGAACGTGAAAGATCCGTATAAAAAAAAGAGTCTGGAAACCCTTCAACAATTTTTTTTGAATCATAATCTACACTCCTTTATACCCCTTTGTGTGAATTTTCACGTTTTCAAAAAAAAAATTTATCCAATTTATTATTTTTCTTTCTTCTTTTGTATTCGGTATTAAAAAAAAGAAGAGAAATTCAAAAAAAAATTCAGAATTAAAAAAAAAGTGATTGAAATTCATTTTAAGTTTTGTTTGATAGCCTTACCATTTCCGACATCATTGCCCACCAAGCCAACTCAATTTTGTAAGCCGACGACAAACGGTATTGATTCGTCTATCTAGTTTGTGGAGAACTTCGAGAGGCGAAAATCGAGTGGAAAAAGGCACGAGTGGTGAGTACATTAGAGCGAGCAAAAGCCATTAAACAAGTGTAAACACGAGTGGAGTGTTATCCAATTTTCTTTGTGAGTGAAACGTAAGATTTTTTGTGGTGAGGTATTTACTTTATATTTTATTTTAATCATTTTTTTAGCAAAAAAAATCATGTCACAAGAATTTTCCAAATCAGATTTCCAATATTTGAAGCAAGAGATACGTAGAATGGTGAAATCAAATTTTGATAAATTGCATGATCGATTGGATCGAGTGGAGGAAAGAGCCAGACGAAAACAAAATCTACCAAATCGAGAAATGGAGTCGAGATCATTGCGGCGATACGCGTCCAAAGACTACTCGCTAAGAGATTCTTATCGGGATTCCTATTCGTCAAGGAATTCAAGACGCGACAGCCTAGAGCTTGCAACTTCTCGACATGACGAACGAGAGAGGACGAGTTATTCATCGTATGATTCAAAGAAGTCCTTCCCGGAGGATTGTTCCTGAAGAAATGGACGAGAAGCCTATGAAAATATTTTCTCTTCCTTTGGGGCAAATGATTATATTTTTGATTCTTTCGTGTCGACTGCACATTGTAATGAAATCGAAAAAGTGAGAGAAAAAGAAAATGAAGAGAAAAAATTCGAAAAAGAAATTGAGATTGTACAAGAGTGCGAGCGAGAAAAAGAAAATGAAAGAAATGAAAAAGAGATTGAAAAAGAAAAAGAGCGCGAGCGAGAAAATGAAAATGAAAGAAAAAGAAGATGAGTGTGAGATAGAAAAGAAAATTGAAAATGAGATTGAGAATAAAAACGAGTGTGAAAAATAAAAGAAAACTGAAAAAGAGAGTGAGATTGAAGGAAGAAATGAGAGTGCAAAAGAAATGAGTGATATGGTAAAGGAAAGAGGATTTGAAAATGAGTTGGAAAAAGAAATAAGCGAAAAAGATGAAAGTGAACAAGAAAGGAGTGTTGTTACTAACCATCCTATGAATTTTCCTTGTTTTGTTTCTACTTTTCAGGTTTCTCGAAATCCCATCGATCAATTTCAACTTCAATACTTTTCTGAGGAGAGATGATTTCGATTAGTCGAGAAAGGTAAAATCATAGATGACTCTATTCCACCAGCGCCTAAAGGTAAGCATGGTAAGGGTTTTATGTTAGTCGAACTTCAACAAATTCATATGCATGATAATGTTGAGATTGCTGAAGAATTAGTTAGTAGAAGACTTTCCTATCCTGATATGTCTAAGTATCAATTTTTGATTGGTAATGACTTTGATTGGGATGATGGATTGAAAAGTTTTCCTCATGATATTTCTGATGTTTACAAGTTTGATGATGAAACCAGATTAAAACAACACAAACAAAATTTGGGATTGTGTGATGAAAAGTTGACATCTAATCTGTTTGCTTCTGTTGATCATGTGAATTATCTAATTTGTGATTCTGAAAATTGCTCCATGTCGTGGTTTAAAAGGTTTGAACATGTTTTGCATAATCATTACTTAAAATTCATCGTTTCCTTTTTATGATACCGATTTTGAAATTGTCATATCAAATTGGAATGGCAAGAGGAAACTTTGTTTTTGACCCTGGTGCATATCATTTTAAATTGTTGTCAAAAGGATTCGAACTATGGGAAGTTGACTTCAAAAATTATAGCTATCAAGTGCCTTGTGACCCAGGTTTGTTGCAATCAATGAAATTTTTAATTCATTTTGATAAGGTAAGACCAACTTCTACTTTTGATCCCGGTATTGACTCATATGTTCACTTGTTGAATAAGATCTTTAAAAATTCTTTTGAGTTTATGATTTCTAGTGTCACTAACCTATCTCTTTCTTGTGTAGGTGACACTTCAGAATGGTTCCCTCCAAAAGAGGGAGGGCGTGGAAATAATTCAAAATTTTCTCGAACCATTCGTGATTTTCAAAGTTTTGGAAATGATTCTATTCGGGTCATGAACAAAAGGGTTCGAGATCTTGAAAATTTTTTTTTGAGCAAGTGGCCCGATTTGAGGACAAATCGTCTTCAAGAGGGAGGGTATGATGTGATCCTGATCGCATCATGTAATGTCACAACCCAACGCCGTCGAGATTGGCCTAAACACGAGGGCCCCAAGTGCAAGATGAAGCTAATTTTTAGCTCATTTGAATTTCTTTTCATGTGGTTCAACTCATTCGAGCTCAAGTTAGCTCATTCGTGCTCAAGTCAGCTCATTCAAGCTCAGTTTAACTCGTTGAGCTCGTTATTAGCTCTTTAGCTCTTTTAATTTAATTTGCCGGAATAAATTAATTAGTTGAGTTAGTTATTTTAGCTCAAATAATTACTAAGTGTTTAATTAAGAAATCTGGACATTTTAATTATGTTTTTTTATTGCATGTTTAAATTGTTTTAATTATTACCTAGCATAAATGTGTTTGCCTTATTACAATTATTTAATGTGTGCGATTTAAGCTAAGTAAATTTGTTGAATTTGCTAGGACAATGTACATGGACGGCAAAGAAGAGGTGGACTGCAACAAGCATAAAAGCCGAATTAATGTGGAGGTGAACGGCATGAAATTAAGGAAGCATTTGACCAACATCATGCATAACTTATGGAACAAATTAAGGAAGCACTTGACCAACATCATGCATAATTCATGAAAGAATTTGAGGAAGCATTTGACCAACATCATGCATAATTCATGGAAGAATTTAAGGAAGCATTTGGCCAACATCATGCATAATTTAAGGAACAAATTGAGGAAGCACCATGGCCGAATTTGGCTTCCAATTTTACCCATTCGGCTACCCTTTTGTTTTGCCTATAAATATGTGTTAAATTTCATTGTAAAAAGGGAGAAGAACCTTGAATTAATGTTTTTACATTTTGTGAGATTGTTTACAACTCTCATTGTTCTCCAAAGACTCGTTTGACTTATCAAGTAACCCTTGTGGCGTCAACCCATTCTTCTTATCTGAACTTATCACTTTGCATCCAAAGTGTGGCGTTCAAGTTATACCAAGGTTCCTATCATCTTTGATAGTGGGTCAAGGTTCCATTTTATTCGTTTTCCATCCATACAACATTAAACCTTTCCTAAGTATTCGTATAAGTCCCGGGTTAACACACTTATATTGTGTTGGTTCAACTTGAATACTTGGTTTTCATTCACCTATCATCCTCAATACACTTCATAACCCCTTTTGAACTAAATTTGAGCCTTTATCCCTTCTTTCTTAACCTATCTTCGACAAACCTTGATATTACTCCAATTCACGATCGGGTACATCAACAACTCGACTCTCATCACCGAGGCCAGGGCGTATCACAGTACGAAACAGTGGTGGTCAGCGTCAAGTCCTCCGTCGCACCGATCCGTCTAAGATTGGGGATTACCTGTACAGGTTAACAGAAAAGGGTCAGTTTTCATAAACTCAGTTTATAATCCTCACAGAAAACATACATACAGATACACATCAAAATACAATCAAGTTCAGTATGGGCCTAAGCCCATTTCAAGTTCAGTTTGGACCTTAGTCCAATCAGATACAGTTTCAGATATAAATTAGGGCCTTGCCCATCTCAGGTATAGTATGCAGTAACAGAAATCAGAATCCTACCCACTAGCCTCTACACACCATCTTCGTCTATCCTTAGACACCATGTGGGGTTAAAAACACCCACTCATCCCCACACACCATGTTGTACTAAAATGCGGCACATACTCAGTAATTTGCAGCTGAGTTGCCAGATAACAGGCTTCAGAGTCTTTCCGACACTTCCTCCAAATATCATCAACCCACCCCGATGTAATGCAACTACAATAAATGACATGCTAATATGCGATTATTGTTACATACATTCAGCTTAGAATACATGCTCAGTATTGTCAGGCTCAGTACAGATATCATACAGACAATTCACATATATAAGGGTCTAAGAGTAACTTACCGACCCTACAGTAGGTTCATAGTCGACTTGGGCGACCCGTGCAACTTTAGAAACTTTTCAATTAAAATGGGCTCACACGCCTATGTAGCCTGCCCGTGTGGGCCTACACGCCCGTGTGGCCCACAAGGCCCAATTCAGTTTAGCCTGTGTATCGCACACAGTCTACCTGGCCATCACACGGCCGTGCCTGGTGTGCTCAGCCTGGTCCCATTGATCACACGCCCGTGTTATGGCAGACTGCCTACTACACGACTGTATGGCGTCGGGGAAATAGATTTTAGCTTTTTCAAAACCTCATTTTTTTGTGTTTTTAGGTATACACCTGGTTTCAATTGAAGCTAAAACGATTCCTGAGCACTTCAAAACCTAAAAATCGATATTCTAATGCCCAATTTCAGTAATATTAACAAAACTCAATCGATATTATAACGAGATGTTCAACCCAAAACTTTCAAACTCTTACCTTTAGTCGAGAACAGGAATTCCACCCCTTTAAAATGTCAATGGGGCGATCTCTAGCGTCTTGATTAACTCCTAAACCACAAGTAAAACCCCTTTTAAACACTTAGCCAGAGTAATGTTAGAGCTTACTAAAACGAAAACTTACCAAGCGCGTACAATTTAACCTTGTACAGAAAAGAATATGAAATAAAAGAAGAAATCGAAGGGGAGGCAAAATTCTAGGAGCTTTCGACAAGAGAAGGGAGAAAATTTTCGAAAAAGTGAATGAGGGAAAGGGATTTTTGGTAGAGGGGAGACATAATGAACTGACGCCAAAATTTTTTCTCTGGATGGAAATAATAATTTTGCCAGATTTTGCTAACTCTTCATTAATCCACATCCTAACCACCCACTACTCAGAGTTTTATTAAAACTCAAACTCTTACCCAACGATTGCGTAAAAATAATGCCCAAGTAGGGATTTGAACATAGGACTTCCACACAACACATAGAGTCCCTTACCACTCTAACCTGCAGGCTCATTCTGATTTGTTTATACAAACAATCAAATACAAGCCTACTGAACAAAAGTAAGGCTTTCTTCAGAAAAATTTAAAATTTTTTCCAATGGCATGGCTTGCACTTGAGACTTCTCACACACACCTAGAACACTAAACCACTGAAGTAGATACACACTTGTGTCATAAATTCAAAAAAACAAAAACAAGAATTTTGGGGCATTACAACTCTACCTTCTTAAAAGAAAATTTAGGCCTCGAAATTTACCTGATCAAGACAGATGAGGATACTGCTGACGCATCGCATCCTCAGGCTCTCTGTGGCCTCCTCCGTGCTATGGTTCTGCCATAACACTTTCACTAATGGAATAGACTTCCTTCGAAGAACCTTTACATCACGATCCAGAATCTAAACCAGTTCTTCCTCGAAGGTCAAATTTGACCTAACCTCAATCTCTTTAATAGGGACAATATGTGAGGGATCAGAGCGGTAGCGATGCAACATCAAGACGTGAAACACATCATGAATGTGGTCTAGCTCTGGAGGTAACTCCAATTGATAAGTGATCAGTCTCACTCGTTTCAGAATTCGGTACAACCCGATAAACCTAGGACTCAACTTGCCCTTGTGAGCGAACCTCAAAACCTTCTTCTATGGCGAGACCTTTAGAAACATGAAGTCCCCCACATGATACTCGATCTCATGTCTCTTCAAATTAGTATAAGACTTTTGTTTGTCAAAAGTTGCCTTCAGTCGATCCCTAATCAGTCAAACTTTATCTTCAGTCTCGGAAACCAACTCAGGACCCAGAACACGTCGTTCACCCAACTCAGTCCAACATAAAGGAGTACGATACTTACAACCATACAGTGCCTTGTAAGGTGCCATCTGGATGCTAGATTGGAGGCTGTTATTATAGGTGGACTCGGATAACGGTAAATAGTTCTTCCAACTGCCTCAAAAATCAATCACGTAGCTCCTCAACATATCCTCCAATGTTTAAATCACCCTCTCAGATTGACCATCGGTCTGAGGATGGAACGCGGTACTGAAGTCCAATCTCGAACCCAAAGCCTCATGCAACTTCCCCAAAAATCTAGACGTGAAGCGAGGATCCCTATCAGAGATAATAGAAACCGGAATTGTGACAGCCCTAAATTGGCCCTAGTCGAAAAGGGGTTTCGGGACCACGAAACCGAGTCTTATAAATAATTAAAGGTTATATTCTGTGTTTATGATGTGCGTAAATGCTTGTGTGATAGTTCCATACTTTAATTTGGTCAGTGTATGTGAAATTTATTAGTAGGGACTTATGTGAGACAATTTAGAAATATACTAGGCAAGTGTTCAAGTGGCCTATTAATATATGTGGGAAAGTGCTTGTCCTTGCATGTCAAATTAGCCAAATTAAAGCATAGTGGCCGGCCATGCTATGGGTGGAAACATGTCACAAACATGTTATGTTAGTGATGTATGTTCGGAAAAATAAAATAATGAGCATGGTAATTAAATAATGAAAGGGAGGAGTGATGAAAAAAAATGGTCTCATCCATGCCCCCCTTTTGCCGTGAATGGAAGAAAGAAAACAAAGAAAAAAAATGTGTGTTCATCCTTTAACATCTTTGGCCGAATAGAAGAAAGAAAGGAAGGGAATGAGCTTGGAGAAAAATCGGCTATGAAGGCTCACTAGATTAAGGTATGTTTAATGTTGCTTTGAAATTTCGTACATCCCTTGGATGATTAGTCTAAATTCTAACTATCTCATGGATGGATTTGGGATTATTAGAGAGTTAGTATTCGACTAAGAGGCTTCAAAAGTTTTAGTTGAAGCCTTGAGACTATTAGCCTGTTAGCTATATGGATGTGTTATGAGGCTTGAGGTATCTTGAGCATCCGGCCATGGTAGGAAGTAGAAGGGAAAATATGGTTGTTGTTAGATGAAGTAGAGTCTAACAAATGAGCACATATGTGCATTAGTTGCTAGATGGAGAAGAATCGGCTAGCAAGTTGTGTGCTAAGGCCGAATATAATTTTGTATATTAATGAGTAATACATGTGTTGAATTGATGGAAAGGGAGAGGATGCTTTACTAGTGTATATATGTGTATTGGCCAAGTTTTGAACTTGAAACAAAATGGTGTTTAGTCCATACAAGTGACCATACTTGTAGAATGTATTAAGTGTTGCAATCGGCCTCAACATAGACATGTATGTTCGGCCACATGAATGAGTACATAAGTTGATGTGTATGTTCGGCCAAAGGTAAGCATATTGATGGCTTTATCTTGACTTAGAAAATTCGGCTAAGGGGAATATTAGCTAATATGTTGAATTTGATTCGTGATTTCGTACATATGTGACTCTAATGTCTAATGTATATATGGACTAAGTACCTTGAGGTTCTCCTTTGATGTTCAAATGAATTGTGTTAAATTACTTAATGTGATTAAAAATGCGCATGACCATTGTGTATTTGAGCTAAAGGGTGGCCATATGACCTATTAAACTCCTTGTCATATTCAGCCATAAGCTAGTATAATGAGACTTTAATAAGTTAAATTTGTTTGAATTAGCTCAAGAGCTTAGAGGACCACAGTTGGATAAGGGGAAGGAAAAAGTTATCGAATAGCCGCCGAAATCGTTCGACCACATCCGAGGTAAGTTTTCGAGTAATGGAACTTAGATTATGATTTGATTAGATCATGTTTTAAGCAAATCAAAATCATGCTCTTTGTATGTGGCTATTGAGCCGAAATTTCAAGTGTGATAAGTGTCTTGTGTTTGAGCTTTGGTAATGAAAATGAAATACGGATGTGTCATGATTTATTGATAAATGTACATGGTTATTCGAATGATGTCCGGGCTAAGTCCCGAAGGCTTTGTGCTAAGTGACTATATCTGGACTAAGATCCGAAGGCATTTGTGCGAGTTACTAATTCCGGGCTAAGCCCGAAGGCATTGGTGCGAGTCACTAAATTCGGACTAAGATCCGAAGGCATTTGTGTGAGTTACTAATTCCGGGCTAAGCCCGAAGGCATTGGTGCGAGTCACTAAATCCGGGTTAAGTCCCAAAGGCATTTGTGCGAGTTACTATAACCGGGCTATGTCTGGAAGGCATTTGAACGAGTAGCTATATCCGGTTAAATTCCGAAGGTACGTGATTCGGGAATGAGCGATCTTGCTGTAAAAATTTCAGTTAATACGCTTGTAAAATCCCAACAATGAGGTATGTTTCGTATGTGCATTGGAATAGTTGATTCCCTTCGAATAATATTCGCTCAGTCGAGTAATGAGCTTCCGGTATTTGGCTAAGATGATCCCTTATGTATGAATATAGGGGTTGGAATGTGAAGTAGGAATGATTTGAGAATATGTATATATGGAATTATCCGTTTAGTTATATGAATGCTATACTTCTGATGTGCTTAAATTCTTTGCTCAAAACTTACTAAGCATTTAATGCTTACTCCGTTTCTTTGATTCTCTGTTTTATAGATTTTGGTTCTTCAGCTATCGGACTCGGGATTTTGAAGTCGAAGTCGCCCACACTATCAAAGCTCCTTTTGGTATACTTTTGGTTGAACTTTGAAATGGCATGTATAGGACTACCCTTTTGTTGTTGGTCATGAACCCTTCGGTTTTGTGTAAATTTGGATAGCCATGCGAAAATGGCTTAAATATACTTTGATCATAGCATTATAATCGTTTTGTATGTTGTCCGTTGAGAGGTATGGAAATGTTGGTAACGGTTAGCCATGGGAATGGTTATTCATGATCACTTTTGGTATATGTATGACAAACTCTAGTTGATCCATGGAGGATCATGAAATAGGTAAAGTTTACCTTAAAAATAGATGCTGGCAGCAGCAGTGATGTGGATGTGAAAAATCACTAAAAATAGCAGGAATGGAGTTAAATAGTGAATAAATTATGTAATCGAACCTTGATGAATCTATTTTCATAGGAAAGTAACAAAACGTTCATATGAATAATATATTATTAGATGTTAAAGTTTTTGTGAGACAGGGCTAGAACGGTTTCTGGATCCCCTGATCTGACTTTGGAAGTTAAGTATAAATTAACCAGAGATAATTAGAAGTCATGAATCATATTTGTAGATTCCTTTTTGAGTCTAGTTTCATTAGAAACAAACGGCATTAGTATTGAAGCCTTGTACAGGGAGATATCCAAGTCGTAATGCATGAAGGTCAGTGTAGTCGCACCTTGTAACAGGGGAGACTTTAACTAATAAACTGTACTAATTGGCTTGACCAAAAATTCTAGAAAAAAAATTGTAGATGGATATATGAGTCTAGTTTCAGGAAAAATTTACAAAACTAGTTTTCAAGTTTTGAAACTCAAGATATGATTTTTAAGGCGATAGTGATGCAGTAACCAGCTTGTCTGGAAATTTTTAAATGGACTGTAAAAAATAAGTGAATTTAGTCTGTGAACCCCTCGTGTCCGACTCAGGAAACGGTCTCGGGTACGGGGTGTTACAGGAACCCCATGCAGTCTCACTATCTCAGAAATATAAAGCTTCGCTAGCTTCTGCAGAGAATAATCAGTACGAACCGGTATAAAGTGCGCTAACTTAGTTAATCAATCCAAGATGACCCAAACCGAATCCTTCTTAGTGGGTGTTAAGGGTAATCCACTAATGAAGTCCATCGTTACACGTTCCCACTTCCAAAGGGGAATCTTAATCGGCTGTAGCAAACCTGAAAGCAACTGGTGCTCACCTTAACCTGCTGTCATGTCAAGCATCTCGTCACAAAATCAGTAATCTCTCGTTTCAATCCTGGCCACTAATACAACTCTCAAAGATCTTGATACATCTTATTCCCACCAGGATGCATAGCGTAAGGGCTACTATGTGCCTCTCTCAGTATAGATTGCCTCAGATCAGAATTATTCGGCACACATATCATGTCTCAGAAACACAACACACCCTTGGAGTTCAACCCAAAATTTGTAGTGTTACCACTCTCAATCTGTCGAAATCAAAAACCCAAAGACTCATCCTCCAACTGTTTACCCTTAATCTGCTCAATCCATGTGGCTTAACCTGAAGCTCGGCTGATAAGCTACCATCATCAAATAAGCTTAGGTGAGCAAACATCGCCCTCAAATTAGTCATAGCTCTACGGCTCAGTGTATCAGCCACCACATTGGCCTTTCCAGGATGGTACTCAATGGTGTAGTCGTAATCCTTAAGCAGCTCGATCCATCTATGCTACTTAAGATTCATGTAACACCCCTAACCCGTATCCAACTCCGGACAGGGCTCGAGGCATTACCGAGACTACACTTTCGGTACACGAACTCAGGTCACAAAATTTCATTTAAATTTAAGACCTTTCAATCATGAACATCTCGTCCCTTATATAGGCCTTCGAGACCTATAACATGTCGGAGAGCAATGCGGGACAAATACGGGTACGTTCGATTTACCTTGGGCTACATAGAAAATTTTCCTTAACATAAAGGGACACACGCCCGTGTAGGTGGGCCGTATGAACTCACACGCTCGCGTGACTCGGGGCATGTCCATGCCTTTAACCTGTAGGCAACATTGACATTTAGGCACGGCCAGGGCACATACCCGTGGACTCACCCCGTGTTCAAAACTTGAGCATTCTGTTAAATTAACACGGCCAAGACACACGTCCGTCTGTCCTACCCGTGTGCTAATTCGAGCTAAAATTTTTAAGTGCAGGGGACATACGGCCTTGACACATGCCCATGAGAGAAAACCGTGTGTCACACACGGCCTAGACACACGCCCGTGTGTTCTACCATGTGGACTCTAATAGGCTATTTTCCAAGCCTAAAGCCACCCCTTTCTACCTCTTATGCTTAGAAATTTCCAAGTTTGAGAGAAAACACAATTTTACACTTGTAAATAATCTTACCAAAACTCATTGTATGGAAACCTCATATCATTGGTTTCATACATGATAGGTTCTTTCCCATTTAGTGTTTATGGGTTCTCATACTGCATTAATCCATCCTAAATTGGCTCGTTCCAGAGACTCATTGCCAATTGATAGCAACCCATCATTTGTAAATAAAACTATGCGTAAAAATCGTAGGTCATAGCCTACTTAAATTAAGCCAACTTTCATGGCTATATACAAAGAGATAAATATATTTCTACATGCCTTCATTTGGAAAATCAAATGACACATAACAAAATACACAAAAATCTTTTACATGCCATTAACAAAGTAGAAGTGTCCTTATACCAAAGCTTGGCTAGTTGATAGTGTGTTGCTTCTCCAACTGTCTTCCAATCTTTTCGAGTCCTCGAGCTCTGTGAAATAGGAAAAAAGAGAGGGGTAAGCATTTACATGCTTAGTAAGCTCGAATAATCGAAAAGTAAACTTACCGAGTAATTAGCATATATCTAGGCTCAATCCATGAAATCATCCATTATGAAATGATTTCCTATCACATGCACTCAATCAATGAGTTAGTCACATTTTCATATATCATGTAATTTAACTAGATGAGCTCATCATTTAATATTTCATTCACATATATATATGTGTCCAATGTTAATCTCGTTGAGTTTCTAGGAAATCTCGATGGAATACCCATTATCCGTCAATTCATACGAATGATCATTCCATATATGCACTCCCGCAAACCTCACATCATATGTCGGGATTACCAGTCCAGGCCAAATCCTCTACATCATGAACTCATAAGGTGATGTCGAGATTACCAGTCCAGGCTAAATCTCTTATAACGACAACACCCTTAATGAGCTCGGATCTGAATTACCAGTCCAGGCTAAATTCAGACCCTAATCAGATTACCTGTCCGGGCTAAATCTGTAATGCACATATATTCTTCGAAAGGCTTGATCATTCAAGGAACACCCGTCCGGGCTAGATTCCTTTTCATACTTGAGATTAAGGATTACTCGTCCGGGCTAAATCCTTACTGCAACACATGCAGGACCTCATTCCACATGTAAAACATGGTTTATCCATCGAATTCCCTTTTTAACCTCAACCGAGATGGTTATCAACAATTCATTATCAAAGATGTATTTCATACATTTTCATGCCATCAATAATTGCAAATATCATGCATTCATAAATTATGCAATTATACATATTAGGGGTTTACTTTATGTTATTCAAACTTACCTAGTATTCTTTTCGGGATTATGTTTCGGTTACTTCAAAACCTTGCATTTACCTCTATCGACCTCCGGAATTTGTTCCTCGGGGTCTATAACAACAAAATTAACTCATTATACACTACATTATGCATTTTGAGTTTAATATCTACCCCCGATCCAAATGACCATTTTCCCCTAACCTATCATATTTTTACGATTTAGTCCATAGGCTCGAATAATGAAACACATACACTTCCTATCTTACCCAAGCCTAGCCAAACACTTTTCCTTCTTATGGTAGCCCACATTATTCATTAATTTCTCATTTCTACCACACATTTACATCTTTTGTAAAATGGTCCCTATAAGGGTTTCTTATGAAAATCAACTAGAAAAAGATGTTTAACACACATTAATCTTTCATATTCCTCCATAATCCATCAAAATACAAGCAATTAATGCATGGGTAAATTTTTAAACATGAGCTCTAGCATGAAATATGGGTAGAAATGGAGAGATCAAGCTACCGGGATTTTAAAAATACAAAGAACGTTAAAAACGGGGCTTGGGAGCACTTACTATTAAGCTTGAAAATGTTGAAAACCCTAGCTGTGGTGTCTCTTCAATTTTCGGCAGCCATGGAGAAGAAAATGGCTGATTTTGGCTTGATTTTTCCCATTTTAATTCATTAAAGTGACAAATGACCAAAATGCCCTTATTGTCTTTTTTTAAAATTTCATCCATGCAAGCCCATTTTTGTCCAAAAATTTAGAATTTGGGAAAATTGCTCTCCAAGACCTTATAATTAATAATCTAAAGCAATTTCATACGAATTTCTTCTAGAAACCAAGTTTTGCAATTTATTCAATTTAGTCCCTGATTTCCAATTGGACAGCTTATACTTAAATTTTCTTCATGAAACTTTAACACATGCATATACTCATATTCTAGGCCTCATAATAATTGTAAAATAAATATTTTGATATCGAATTTGTGGTGCCGAAACCACTATTCTGACTATTACAATTCAGCTCCTTCTAGGTGAGGAGATATTTGATACTATTGTGATTAGTGTAGATGACACACTTCTCACCATACAAATAATGCCTCCAAATTTTTAGTGTGAAAACTATCGCAGCCAACTCTAAGTCATGCGTCAGATAATTCTCTTTATAAGTCTTAAGTTGACGAGACGCATATGCAACCACCTTACCATCTTGCATCAACACACAACCCAACCCGACATGTGATGCATCACTGTATACCACAAAGTCTTTACCAGACTCAGGCTATATCAGAACATGAGCCTGAGTCAGAACAGTCTTGAGCTTCTTGAAGCTCTCTTACTGTGCATCAGTCCACATAAAAGGAACTCCCTTACACAGAAGCTTAGTCAACGGAGCTACGATCAAGGAGAACCCTTCTACAAAGCGCCGATAGTAACCCGTCAACCTTAGAAAGCTGCGTATCTCAGAGATATTCTTCAACCGTTTCCAATCCAACACCAGCTTGATCTTACGAGGATCGACTCGTATCCCATCAGCAGAAACTACATGTCCTAAAAATGTTGCTTCCCGGAGCCAGAACTCACACTTGCTGAACTTCGCATACAGCTGTTTCTCACGAAGAATATGTAGTACCACTCTAAGATGCTCATCGTGCTCGTCTTCAGTCTTAGAATACACCAAGATATCATCGATGAACACCACTACAAAATGATAAAGATAGGGCTAGAACACTCGGTTCATCAAGTCCATAAATGCCGTTGGTGTATTAGTCAAACCAAAGGGCATCATTAGGAACTCTAGTGACCATAACGAGTCCTAAATGCTGTCTTATACACATCAGCCTTATTAACCCTCAATTGATGATAACCCGAATGTAGATCAATCTTGGAAAACACAGAATCCCCTCTGAACTGGTCGAATAAATCATCAGTTCTTGGAAGTGGATACTTATTCTTAATCGTTAGCTTGTTCAGCTGTCGGTAGTCGATACACATCCTCATTGTCCCATCTTTCTTTTTCACAAACAATACAGGTGCTCCTCATGGAGACACAATGAGACGAATGAACCCCCAATCCAACAATTCTTGAATTTGAGCCTTAAGCTCCATAAGCTCCTTCGGTGCCATTCGATAGGGGGCGATAGACATCGGAACTGTGCTTGGAATAAGTTCGATCTCAAATTCCATTTTTCGACTCGGAGGAAAACCCAATAGCTCCTCTAGAAAGACATCCAAAAAATCTCTTGCAGTTTTGAAGTCCTTTACAGAAGAATCCCCAGAATCAGAAATGCTTACATAGGCTGGATATACCTCACATCCTTTTCGGACCAACTTTTCCGTCACCAACGCAGAAATCACATTAGTCAGAAAATCCCAACATTCCCCAATCACAAATAACTCGTCATCCTCCTTGGTTCTCAAAACGACTCTCTTAGTCACACAGTCCAGACTTACTCGGTGCTTAACTAACTAGTTCATCCCAAAATCAAATTGAACTCCCTGAATGGAAGCTCCATCAGATTAGCCAAAAATACTGTCCCTTGGACCTCTAACGGAACGTCTCTATACAATTTGCTAACTCGGATAGATTGCCCTAAAGGACTCATAACAATCAGCTCACTAGAAGTATTCTTAACTGGAATACCTAAAGTTTCAGACACATGCTAGCTACATAGGAGTGTGTAGAACCTATGTTTATTAATGCCAGATAAGGTATATCATAAATTAAAAACGTACCCTTGATGACGTTTGGAGCATCCCTGTCCTTTCGTTGACGAGCAGCACAAACAAGAGCGGACTGCCTCACTTTAGTATGTCCAACATCTCTGCCCGGTGCTCCCTGTCCACTGCCAATACCATTACCACCCTTAGCTTAACCACGGCCCCTAGGTGGCTGCTGAACTACCCTCGGCGGCTATACAGTACTAGAATCCGGAGCTTGCATCTAATCGGCCCTTAGCAGACACTCTCAAACGCGGTGCTTAGTAAACCCACATCTTAAACATGCCTCAATCATTCTCCAACATTCACCCGGATGGCGTCTACCCCAATGCCTATAAGGCAAAATCTAGTAGGTTCAACAGGGGGCCCAACTCTAACTGGCCTATTTCATAGGCCTCAATGCAGAACCCGAGCGCTCCGAATCCCTCTTGTTTTTGCCCCTTTCTCTATCTCTATTTTAGAGCTCAGTGCGCTTTACCTCTTTGGCGATCATTGCCTTTTCTACCAAAACCGAGAACTCCTGCTCCCTTTACGAAGCTATCAGTACCCTCAGATTATCTCTTAGGCCGTTCTCAAACCTGACACACCTCTCATACTCAGTTGCCACCACACCTTGCGCATAGCGGCTCAACCTCAGAAATTCAGCCTCATACTTGGCCACTGATCAGTCTCCCTATGTAAGATTCATGAACTTTGGCCTCCTAGCATCGATGTAGCTAGCTCCTACATATTTTCCTTGAAATGCAGACTTATAGAAATCCCAAGTCAATCGATCTAGCTGAGTTCCTTCCTTGACGGTCAACCACCACTGATATGCTTCATTGCGAAGCAAAGAAATAACACCTCTCAGTTTCTGCTAGGGTGTAAAATCCAAATCGTCCATGATTGTTTTAGTGGCCTCTATCTAGTACTCAGCCATGTTAGAGGTGACTTCAGTGACACTATTAAATAATTCAGCCCTGTTAAACCGGAGTCGTTCCGTAACTGACCATCTCGGCCCCCAGATCCAGTATTGGGCTCAGTGACCTTATTCAAAATCCTTAACATAGCCTGGGACAATACGTTACCCCCAGCCATGCGATCTTAAGACCTAGTCTCAGTCGCAGGTGACACCAGTGTCTAACTCGTGTCCAGATTTGACATACTACCTAGTGAAGAGGACTCAGCTCAAGCCCTTTTACGGCCTTTTCCACGGCATCTAAAACCCAATCTGCGGATACCTCGTACTCTCATATCTAATCAGGTTTATCTGTCTTGCAAAATTTATGAATTAGTTACGGTTCCAGTATTTATTAGCAGATGTTTTATGTATACAATTTCAGTAATTTAGATTAATTTTCGTAAATCACAGTCTCTATCAATTTCACTACGGTTTTAATATACACTGCCTAGAGTGCTTTCACAGTATACTACCTACAATAGTTTCAGAATATCATAACATTTTCACTCTAAAACAAAAATAAGTTTCAAAATACTTATAGGATTGGTGCCGGAGACTCAGTGTACCACATTCTCAGTCAAGTAAAATCATTTGAAAATCAGTTCTCAAAAACCAAATTTTAAATCCAAATCCACAGCCGAGTTTTGAAACCTAGCTTTGATACCACTAAATGTAACACCAAACCCGGCCTAAAAGTAATAGCCGAATCTGGCGACTCCACATGGAATAGATTTCAAAGCTGAGTTTGTCGAGTTAAGACCGTTCTAGTTAATTAGTTTTATCTTAAGTCGGAGTAAAAATGCATGTTCTTTATTATGTCTAAAATCATATCTTTTTAGTGGAAGCTCTGGTAACATTTTTTATTTGGAAAAATCGTTTGTGTGGAAAGAAACTTTTGTTTTAAGCAAAATTTAGTTTTTACCGTCTAGCCGTGCTAAAATCGTAAAGCAGTTTAAAAATCCAAAATTCAAAACTAAACAGTCCAAAGTCCCTAAATTACACAACAAATACCCAAAATAATGTGTATTCCGAAAACTGAATCAAGGCAGTACGAAATAGTGGTGGTCACCGTCAAGTCCTCCGTTGCACTGATCCATCTAAGACTGGGGATTACCTGTACAGATTAGCAGAAAAGGGTGAGTTTTCGTAAACTCAATGTATAATCTTCATAGAAAACATACCTACAGATATACATCAGAGTACAATCAAGTTCAGTATGGGCTTGAGCCCATTTTAGGTTCAGTTTGGGCCTTAGCCCAATCAGATACAGTTTCAGATATAAATTAGGGCCTTGCCCATCAGGTATAGTATGTAGTAACAGAAATCAGAATCCTACCCACCAGCCTCTACACACCATCTTTGTCCATCCTTAGACACCATGTAGGGTTAAAAACACCCACTCATCCCTACACACCATGCTGTACTGAAATGCGTCACATACTCAGTAATTTGCAGCTGAGCTGCCAGATAACAGGCTTCAGAGTCTTTCAGACACTTCTTCCAAATATCGTCAACCTACCCTGATGCAATGCAACATACAATAAATGACATACAAATATGTGATTATTAGTACATACATTCAGCTTAGAATACATGCTCAGTATTTTCAGGCTCAGTACAGATATCATACAGGCTATTCACATATATAACGGTCTAAGAGTAGCTTACCGGCTCTACAGTAGGTTCACAGTCAACTTGGGCAACCCGTGCAACCTTAGAAACTTTTTAGTTAAAATGGGCTCACACGCCTATGTAGCCTACCCGTGTGGGCCTTCACGCCTGTGTGGCCCACACGGTCCAATTCAGTCTAGCCCATGTGTCGCACACGGTCTACTTGGCCATCACACGATCGTTTCTGGTGCACACGGCCTGGCCTCATCGATCACACGCCCGTGTTATGGCACACGGCCTACCACACAGCCATGTGGCTTCGATAGAATGGTTTTCGACTTTCACTGAAACCTTATTTTCTACATTTCTGGGTACACACCTGGTTTCAATTGAAGCTAAAACGATTCCCGAGCACTCTAAAACCTAAAAATCGATATTCCAACGCCCAATTTCAGTAATATTAACAAAACTCAATCGATATTATAACGAGATGTTGAACCCAAAACCTTCAAACTCTTACCTTCAATCGAGAACACGAATTCCACCCCTTAAAACGTCAATGGATGATCTCTAGCCTCTGGTTAACTCCTAAACCACAAGTAAAACCCCTCTTAAACACTTAGCTAGTGTAACGTTAGAGTTTACTAAAACAAAAAACTTACCAAGCGCACACAATCCAACCTTGTACAGAAAATAATACGAAATAAAAGAGGAAACTAAAGGGGAGGCAAAATTCAAGGAGCTTTCGGCAAGGGAAGGGAGCAGATTTTCAAAAAAAAGGAGGGAAAGGGATTTTTGGCAGAGGGGAAACACAATGAAACTGACGTCAATTTTTTTTCTCTTGATGGAAACAACAATTTTGCTAGATTCTACTAACTCCCCACTAATCCACATCCTAACCACCCACTATTCAGAGTCTTATTAAAACTCAAACTTTTACTCGATGATTACGCAAAAATAATACCCAAGTAGGGATTCGAACAAAAGACGTCCACACAACACACAGACTCCCTTACCACTCAAACCAGCAACCTCATTCTGGTATGTTTATACAAACAATCAAATACAAGCCTACTGAACAAAAGTAAGGCTTTTTTCAGAAAAAATTAAAAATTTCGCCAATGGCATGGCTTGAACTTGAGACTTCTCACACACACCTAGAACACTAATCCGCTGAAGCAGATACACACTTGTGTCACAAATTCACAAAAACAAAAATAAGAAATTTCGGGCATTACAAATTTTATAATTAAATTTGATTATTTTTGACAGATTTGCACAAAGGGCGAAAAATGGCTCTGCAGACACTACTAGAAGCACAAAACCGAGAAACAATTTTTAAAACATCAAGGTGAATTAAATTTTTCAGTCTAAGACAGTCCAAATTATGTGTATTAATTCATAATATAATTAATTTTAATTTATATCCAATTTAATTTGGGTTAAATAAATTATTATTAATTAATTATGAAAAGTGGCCTAGTTGAGCTAAACCGAGAAAACTGAACTAACCGAGTACTGGGCAGCCCAAAACCGTCCCACATGCTGACCCAATCAACTTGCTTGGCTGATTAATTAGCTTGCAAAATGGTCATTGAATACTTTTTCAAATTAAAAATAAACCTCTCCACTATTTGTGCCTCTCTAGATTTGCCCCTACCTTAATATAGCAAGTTCAAAAACTTCAAACTTGCCACATGTGTGGCCGGCGAAGGGAGGGCTCTTTGGCTGCTAATTTTTTCAATTTTTAGCAGCCCTCTCAACCTCTAAAAACCCCCATTGGCTACTCATTTGAAACACACCTCAACTTTTCTCATCTATTCTCTTCTCTCTTAATTTTCTCTCTTCATTTCCTATCCATTTTTCTTTATTCTCTTGCTAATTTCACCTCTTGAAAAGAGTCATTCATCCACCATTTGGAGTAGCATTAAAGTGTTCATAGCATCCTCAGTTCGAAGATACGTGATATTCGTGACAGATTTTAAATATTTATAATGAACCGTTCTTTAAAATAACTATTATCACGATGAAGGCAAGTGTACCTATCGAACAGTAGTATAGTTTTAGCAAGACCGGATTGTCGAACCCAAAGGAACTAAAAGTACTAGTAATGACTGTATTTTTATTATCTAGCCTAAGAATAATGGGGATTGTTTTAACTAACTAATTAACTAAACTAATAATTTCACAGAAAATAGAATTGGGGAATTACTTTTGGGAAAACGATTGAATTAAGACAATACCTAAGGAAACATCCACCTAGACTTCACTTGTTATTGACTCTAAATCGGTCGATGTATTCATTTGACTTGATCCGTAGAAATCCCTAAGTTATATTATTTTCTCTTTCGAGACTAACAACGTCTAACCCTAGGTTGAATAATTGAAATCTCTTTCTAATTAACTCCCTAGGGTTGCATTAACTCGATCTATGGATCCCCTTATTAGGTTTCACCCTAATCCAGCAAAATCTTGTCACCCTATCTCTAGGCGTGCAATCAACTCCGCTTAATTATGAAAAATGTACTCTTAGACAGGGTCTATTCCTCATCTGAATAAGAGATTAACTTGAATCAATATCCTGGAATATCAAAACAAGAATTAAGAACATATAATTAAGAACAAGTCAAATATTTATCATACAATTCAGATAATAATAACAAAATCTGTCTTAGGTTTCATTCCCCTTAGGTATTTAGGGGTTTTAGTTCATAACTAAAAAGGTAAACATCTCAGAAGAATAATAAATACAAAACATAAAGAAAAACCCAAAACTCCTGAAAGGAAATTGAGGGGAGATCTTCAGTCTTGATGATGAATCCGGCTTTTGAGATGGATCAATCGGCTTTCCTTGAGCGGTTCCCTGCTTCCTCCTCTGTGGCCCCCTTTTCCTCCTCCTCTAGGGTGTATTTATAGGCTTTAGAATGCCTAAGAACCCTCAAAATTAGCCTTTTTCGAATTGGACTCAACTTGGGCTCAACAGGGACACGCTCGTGTGACACGCCTGTGTGTGATTACTTTAGGCCGTGGTCAAGCCTGTTAAATAGGAACGGGCGTGTGGTCCACCCGTGTGAGTCATGGTTCGATTCTGCCAAATTAACACGACTGTGTGCTCTTTCCGTGTGAGGAAGTCCAGGCCGTGTTGATTTTGTACGTTGGCCCATTTTCTCTGTTTTTGGTCCGTTTCTCGTTCCCTTCACTCTCCTATGCTCTCCTAAGTATAAAACATGGAATTAAGGCGTTAGGAGCATCGAATTCACCAAATATAAGGAAAAATCATCCATAAAATGTGCTAAGCATGGGATAGAAATATGTATAAATTACGGTTTATCATTCGACAAGAACAAGCGAAGAAGGAAGAGCGGAGCAAACTAGTCAAGCCACGGAGAAACACCAGATTTGATTCTTGTTCCCTATCCTTTTAATTTTTGTTGTTGTTATGATGAACATGTCTATGAATATTTTTGATGTTGAAATGTTTAATTTAATTGATATGGCTTGAATTTAATTTGTGTTAGGTTGATTGCATTTTGTCTACTTAATTTAGTAAAAATGTGTTTGTGTTGTTATAGGCATCGATAAGATGTTTGATTAAGTAAAACCATGACTAAGTTATTCTTGCATTACAATTGTAAGGTAAATAATGAATTAATTATTTAAACGGATTGAAATTGTAATTAATTGACACAATACTTAATCAGTGCATGTTTGATCATCTAAGGTAGTTGAGGGTTAAATTAGCAACAGTATCTAACTATACATTTACCTTGCATTACTTGCAAGATTATTGTGATTAAACTGTTTCAAGGTAGAAATACACTGTTACCTTGCGTAATCTTTTATGGTCTTATAAGATTGAATTAATTGTTTGAATTGGCATAGAGATATGTATAGCAGATTATTTTAATTTCATAAGTATGTATGTGCATTAACACATTTGCCTATTAAAATTTGTTTAATCGGTTCAATTGATATAGAGGTATAGTCAAGAGATGAATAGATTTTGGTAGGTGAGTATGTTCATAAGTTAGCAAATTACTGAGTTGCTGTGAATTTATTCGTAACAACATAAAGAAATGTAATTAACCTAGCACAATTATGTCATCTTGATTAAAATCATCTTTCGAAATCATGCATTGGAACTTTATTTTATTTTATTTATTTTACTTTGATTTCTAGTTTTTAATCGCCTCTTCAAAACAAAATATTTTTTTTTCACCAAAGTGTTTTAAATTGCATTCATAAATAATTCTTTTTACAATCCCTGTGGGTACGATAACTTGACATTTACTTGTCACTTTATTACTTGTTGCGATTGTGTACACTTGCACATTTCCGTCGTTCCAAGTTTTTGGCACCGTTGCCGAGGACTGTTTTAAAAAGTCATTATTTGTGAATTTGTTAGTTTTGCATTTTGATTTATTTTTCTGTTTAATTTTAACTTAAATTAATTTTTCTGTGATTATTTCAGGTGTTTATGAGTATTGACTGAATTATCGATTTACTCCCTATAGACCCTGAGATTGAAAGAACTTTTCAACAGCGAAGAAGACATGCAAGTTAGAGAAGGATCGAAGAGATGAATCTTGAAAATTTGAATCAAGGAAATAGAGCAGACCCTGCTTAAAATCCTATCCTTATTGCTGATGATAGGGATAGAGCTTTAAGATAGTATGTTGATTTTAATCAAGGTATTAGGAGACCCGAAATTGAGGCACAATAATTCGAGCTAGAGCCAGTCATGTTCTAGATTCTTTAGACAGTGGGCAAATTCAGTGGAATGCCTACCGAAGATCCTCATCTTCACTTAAGACTATTTTTGGAGGTGAGCAATTCTTTCAAGTTAGCTGGAGTACCCGAAGATGCATTACGATTGAAGCTGTTCCCATATTCGCTAGGGGACAGAGGTCGAGCTTGGTTGAACTCATTGCCACCAAATTAAATTTCCACATGGTAAGAGTTAGTTGAAAGATTCCTTATGAAGTATTTCCTACCTAGCAAGAATGCTAAGTTGAGGAATGAGATCACTACTTTCCAACAAATGGATGATGTAACACCCCTAACCAGTATCCTTCGCCAGAATAGGTTACGAGACATTACTGAACAATACACGTCATTCATATATATAACACATACGTTTATACATTCATAATCAAAATCCATTCAACACATTCACATTGTCTCTTATAAGGCCTTACTAGACCTTAAAACATGTTTAAAAGAGATTCGAGACTAAATCGATAACATTTAAAAACTTTGAGAAACTTATAAAATTTTCATGGATACAGGGTTCACACACCCGTGTGAACAGGCTGTGTGCCTCACACGGTCACTAGACACGCTCGTGTCATAGGTCGTATGGAAACAGGGCATACATACTGACTTGCATCACAAGGTCAGAGACACGCCCGTGTGCCATGGCCGTGTAAAATATAAAGGGTATACTAACTTGGCCACATGGCTGACTGCATGCCCATGTGTCAGCCTGTGTGCCACACAAGACCAATAGACACATCCATGTGTCTAAACTGTGTAACTCTTTGACTTGTTTAATTAAGTTACGATAGGCATACGGTCGAGTCACATGCCCGTGTGCTCAATCGTGTGAAGAGTAAATAGACTTAGTTTAAGCCATATTTCTCACCCACCTCATGTATACCTAAATCATAACTTTATATACCTTTTCAATTCATTTATAGACAACCAAAACATGCTAGTTCATATACAAATCATACCATTTAAAATCCATCCATTTCACTACTCATTTAATGAACATAAATTAGCTCAAAAGTATACTAACTTCACTTGATTCATTATTCACTACTTACCTACTAAATCATACACCAATTCATCAATCTTTGCCAAACAATATGGCATCCAAACATCAAGCATTTAGCCAACTAAAAATATCATTTCCTATTAGGCCATTATACACCATCAATAACTAGTCATTTGTGCATCTCAAAACCATACCAAGATTACCAAATTCACAAGGCACACATATATACATCACATACCATATTGCAATTCATACTATAAGCCAAATACCATTCCATCATCAACATTATTTTCAAACCAACTCACATGGCTAAATCCACAGCTCAAATACAAGCCATATGCTGTATTTACAAAACTTCTAAGGTACCAACTAAGTGA
This sequence comes from Gossypium hirsutum, assembly GCF_007990345.1. Classification (NCBI taxonomy): domain Eukaryota; kingdom Viridiplantae; phylum Streptophyta; class Magnoliopsida; order Malvales; family Malvaceae; genus Gossypium; species Gossypium hirsutum. The sequence goes on from NC_053436.1 coordinate 93,175,637, forward strand.
TCGATAGTGTGATGACATTTCCCAACGATCCCCGAGTCTGAGCTAGCTTCGATTATCTATAAAATAAGGAAAGAATACACCAAGTAAGCTTTTAAAGCTTAGTAAGTTCGTATGATATAAACTTAACTAATTACAATTACCATTCATCAAATTAAACATATGACATGAAATTCAAGATTTCTAACAAGCCTTTAACATGCTTATTTATAAGCTTATATACAACCTTTGTAACTTCATCAATTTCAAGCTCATAATATATATACATACTTGTACCAATCCAAAACAAGTTCATATATTCATGGAATGTTGTCGCACACTTGATGTCTCGTACACTAAGTTCCATAATCAATGCATCGCACACTAAGTGCCACAATCAATGCCTCACACACTAAGTGCCATAATCAATATCTCGCACACTAAGTGCCATAATCAATGTCTCACATGCTAAGTGCCGTACATAGCCGAAGCCATCTCAAATCGCACACTAAGTGCCAAATTTATCCAAAGCTATATTGAACCGCACATTAAATGCCACATGTAGCCGATATGTCCTCAAACATAACAATAGTCACGTACATACAATTTATATGATATCAAAGCATTAAAAAGCATAAATATAATAATTCTTAGTATATACGAACCTACCTCATATTCAGAATTGACGTATTAGGTCGACTACTCGATAATTTTTGTTTTTCCTCGATCTAGGTCTGAATTCCTCCTTTCTTGATCTAAATAGATTGAAAATTAACTTATTCAATCACATATTCATTCAATTTAATCCAAAACACTCTTTAAAGCATATTTACACTATTGCCCCCAATATTTCACATTTTTACAATTTAGTCCTTATTACATAATATCACAAATTAGTGAAATTATCAAAATACCCATGCTTAGAAGAATTACCCATATACCCCTAGCATCCCATATTTCTCATTTATTTCACATTTCAACCACACATTTTCAACATTTCTAAATTTAGCCCTTAATTTGCATTTTTATCAAAAATCACTTAACAAAACTTGTTTAACTAACATCAAATATTCATAATCTATCATCAATCATCAAAATTCATACATATTCATCAATGGAAACATTCAAATTCTTTAACAATTTTGCAAATTAGTCCCTGGGCTAGCTAGTACTCGATATAACGATAAAAAAACTAGAAATCATTAAAAACCGAGCTCAAAACATACCTCAATCAAGCTATGCAAGTGCCGAACCCTATATGAACACGGAAGCTTTATTTTTCTTCTCAAAATTAGGCTAAAGGATGATGATAAGCATAATTTTGATTTTGGTTTTATTTATGTTAAGTTATTTACCAAATTACATATTTAACCTTTAAAATATAACTTAAAAATCACTTAAACCATGGTCATAAATGTCCACTAACCTTAATTATGGTCTAATTACCATTTAATTCCATCATAATTAAAAGCCAAGGCCATTTGACACCTTTAGAAAATAGAATGCAACTTTGCATTTTACGTGATTTAGTCCTTTTTCTCAAATTGAGCTATCAAACGCTAAAATTATTTTACGAAATTTTCACACTTACATAGTCACAAGCTATAAAAACCAAAAACAATATTAAAATAATTTTTTTATCTCAGATTTGTGGTTCCGAAACCACTGTTTTGATTTAACAAAAAAGGGCTATTACAGATGATGAGTCCTTGTATGAGGCATGAGAAAGGTACAAAGAATTATTATGGAAGTGCCCTTATTATGGAATCCCACATTGCATCCAACTTGAGACGTTTTATAATGGTCTCAATGCACACACGAGGATGGTAGTGGACGCTTTTGCTAATGGTACTCTCCTTTCTAAGTCTTATAATGAGGCTTATGAAATCATTGAGAGGAGTGTCAGCAACAATTATCAATGGCCATCCAATCGGGCAATGTCAGGAAGACGAGTCATTGTAATACATGAAGTGGACGCTCTCACTACACTTGCATCTCAGGTATCATCATTATCATCAATGCTTAAAAATTTTACCGCCAATGGGTTTAATAGTTTTACAGTTCAGCCACCGAATCAAGTTGAAAATGTAGCCTGTGTCTATCGTGTGGAAGGATATTTGTTCAAAGAATGTCCATTAAACCTAGAATCTATGTATTACATGGGTAACCAGAACCAAAATCAAGGAAGGCAAGGACTACAATTCAATTTTTATAACCCATCGTGGCGAAACGACCTGAATTTATCTTGGAGTAACTAAGGAGCGAGAACCAGTAACACTTACACCCAACCTAGAGTGACCCAGCCACCTGGTTTTCCCCAACAAGTTCAGAAACCAACCCAAGCTGAACCATCCAATAGCTTAGAAAATCTATTGAAGGCATACATTGAAAAAAATGATGCCACTCTAAGGAATTTGGAGAATCAAGTGAGCTAGCTTGCAACTGAACTCAGAAACCAAACATAAGGTGCTTTACCTAGTGATACAGAGAATTCGAGGAATCCATGGAAGGAGCATTGTAAAGCATTAACATTGAGGAACGGAAAGAAATTAGAACTCAACACCGTCGAAGTTGAAAAGAAGCCAGCTGATGCTCAAGACTCAGAGGAAGTTGAACTGAGTGTTGAAATTTCAGTTTCACCAGAACCAAAATCTACAAAATCTGACACGGTAACTTCAGAACCGGCTAATTCTAATCAGCTAACAACTTTTTTAGATGCAAAATTGCCACAGAGGACAAAATAACCAGGTCCAGTAAAGATGCCTTCACTACCCTACCCTCAAAGACTTCAGAAGCAGAAGTAGGAAATTCAATTCAAGAATTTCCTAGACGTATTCAAGAAACTTCATATCAACATCACGTTGGTTGAAGCATTTGAACAAATGCTAAACTACGTCAAATTCATGAAGGATATCTTGTAAAAAAAATGAAGACTTGGAGAATCTGAGACGGTAGCCTTGACAAAGAAATGCAGTGCGTATCTTCAAGACAAACTACCCCCAAAGTTGAAGGATCCTGAATGTTTTACCATACCTTGCAACATTGGAGCAACATATTATGGTAAGGCATTATGTGACTTGGGTGTAAGTATAAATGTAACACTCCTCACCTGTATTCAACGTCAGAATAGGGTTACAGAGCATTGCTGGACTTATAACATAAATAAACCTCTATTTCACATACAGTTTTCAATCTCATGTAATCATCATTCAACATTAACCACATTGTCCCTAATACGAGCCTACGAGGCCCTAAACTTGCATTTAGGGTGGTTTGGGACTAAACTGATAACTCAGGAAAATTTTACAAAAATTAGAAAATTTTTACAAAATACAGGGGACACACTTTTTACAAAATTTTTACAAAATACAAAGTTTTTACAAAATTAGTGTCATAGAGAGAAAATGTACCAGTGATAACATCTGGTGATGACGCATATTCGTAAGCGCAAATTGCGTAAGCTCTGGCAAGTTCTCTAGCCTCGGATCTCATAGCTGAATCTGTTGTCATACCTTTACTACTGGTTACATTCTCTGTATTTCTAAGTGGCCTCCCTTTTAGTAGCTGTGTTGTTCAGTCTTGCATTCTGGAATTTATCTTTCCCGGCTAAATCTGGGCAATCTCGAATGAAATGATCTTGTGAGTCGTATTTAAAACAACTTTTATTATTCATCTAGCACTCACCAAAATGTCGTCGACCACACTGTTAGCACTTGGGTTTGTTATTTCGCACACTACCCACACTTGACACCGAAGTAGTTTGAGTTTTAGGACTTGAGTATTGCTTTCTACGATCTATATTTGAATAATCTATTGAAGCATTCGTACGAGTGTATGAATCTCTTGATTTCTTTGATGAAGACTGATATGGTTTATTCATTAATCTTTTTCTTGAATCTCTAGCTTCGAATTCAACTTTTCTCTTTTCTTTGCCCAATTCTTTGGCTATTCAAGTTCGGTCGACCAATACAACAAATTCTTTCAACTCTAAAATCCCAACTAGCAATCTGATGTCTTCGTTCAGTCCGTCTTCGAATCTTTTACACATAATTGCCTTAGTGGAAACACATTCTCGAGCATACTTACTGAGTCTCACAAACTCGCTCATATTCAGTCACAGACATACGACCCTGTTTCAGCTCCAAAAACTCTGCGTTTTTGATCGATAAACCGTTGACTGATGTATTTCTTTCTGAGCTCATCTTGAAAGAATTCCCAGGTAGCCCTTTCTCTCGGCACCACTGATACTAGAGTATTCCATCACTGATACGCTGTGTCCTTCAAAAGTGATACGGCACATTTTAAACACTCAGATGGTGTGCAAGAAAGCTCATCAAACACCTGAATCGTATTTTCAATCCAAAACTCGACTTTCTCAGGATCATCGTCAACAGTAGCTCTAAGCTCTTCAACTCTATATTTTCAAATCTTATCAACTAGCGGCTTATTCAATCGTAAAAGTTCCACACCATGAGGAGCTATAGGAACCAGTTGGGGATTAGAAAGGGGTGGAGGTTGTTGAGTAGCCAGATTTGTTTGAAAAAAACTCCGTAAACCACTCATTCATCATCTGGAAGAAGGCTTTTTTGGGCTCTTTTCCTTGACTACCCGTTACAATTCTCGACTCGAATTGCGTTACTCCGTAAATAGAGGCTGCGCTTTACTCTCAACATGATGTATAAGGTGCTACAGATCGATTGGGATCCATTTACTATACGAAAACACGATTTAAATTGTCAGGAGATATCACACTATCACAGTATATATAAGGCATGTATAGCTAGACTCTCACATGTACTATGTTAGTCCAAGAATCGACTAAACCGTAGCTCTAATACCAATAAATGTAACACCCCTCACCCGTATTCAATGTCGAAATAGGTTACGGAGCATTATCAGACTTATAACATAAATAAACATCCATTTCTCATACATTTTTCAATTTCATGTAATCATCATTCAACATCAACCACTTTGTCCTTAATACGAGCCTACGAAGCCCTAAACCTGCATTCAGGGTGGTTCGAGACTAAATTGATAACTCAGGAAAATTTTACAAAACTTAGAAAATTTTTACAAAATACAGGAGACACACCCCCGTATGGCCTGACCGTGTGTTTATACAGCTAAAGACACGCCCATGTCACAGGCCGTGTAGACATTCAATATGGGATTACATGACTGTGTCCCAGCCCATGTCCGACCCCGTGTAACTCTCTGACTTGGGTCACATGGCTAATATACATGCCCTTATGCCCTACAAAATGGCCACACATGCCCGTGTTCCAGACTGTGTGCTAGGCTGTGCCAATCCTGTAAGGTATACTGACTTATGCCACACAACCAAGTCACATGCCCGTGTACTAGGCCATGTGGAGCATACAGACTTGAATTGTAATTTAAAAATAAGGGACACAGGACCGTGCAACCTAACCGTGTATCACACATGACTGAGACACACGCCCATGTCTCTGCCTATGTGGACAAAACTAGGCTATTTACCAACCCATATTGCCACCCAATTTGCATATACCTACATCAAACTAAATGGCACCAAAACATGGCATAAAAAGGCATTTAAACCAACTAAATCAAGCCTAATTCATGCTAGTTCTATACCATCATCCACAATACACACAATTCACAAAATAGGCCATTCTATACAAAATTCACATTCACAATTCAACTATAGACACTTTCAAACATGTATAATTTTGCCCAAAGTTACAAGCATATAACTTCTCAAATATCAACCTTTCACCACAAACACTAATATAGCAATCATCAACACAAAACAAAGGCCATTTGCATATATATGTACACAACCAAATCAACCAAAATAAGCCAACTCTCATAGATATATACAGAACCAAACATTAAACATTTACAAGCCAACTCAAATGGCTACATTCGTTATTATCATATATGTACCAAAATAGTCAAACTCCTATACATGTCATATACTCAAAACAATTAAGTTTAAAAGTACCAAAATGATAGTTGGATAGTGGGATGAGGTCTCCGACGATTCTCGAATCCGAGCTAGCTTGATATCACTATAAAACATGGAAAATTAAACAAGTAAGCTATAAAGCTTAGTAAGCTCGTATGAATTAATAAGAAAATTCATCAATTATTCACTAATCAAATAATATGAACAATATATATATATAACAAAACCTTTAATCGAATACGTATTCAGTCACATATATAGCCATAAACTTATAGCTTCCAAAGTAAGTATCGAGTTATCATCTCCACAAGGATTATATTTGTGCTAAGCCAATTAATTTGTAAAATTTTATTAACAATTTGATAAATAAAAAATAATATAATTGAGACGTGATGAAAACTTAAGTATATGAAACTAAATGCAATGATCCCTAATGCAATTGATCCTAAGTATGCAAAATATATGAATGAAATAGATTTTAGCAGAATTAACACAATAAACAACAATTATAACATAAATAAGCTAGGACAATTACTTTAATTAAACTCAAATTATTATCAACATGCTTATTATTCAGAAAAACATTCCATGGCAACCCGATCTTTCATGAGTTTGGAAACCACATTAGGTCCTTTTAGAATCCTTTACTTCATAAATATGCATTTTACTGATCCTTATTTACTAAGGGGTGCGAGGTAACAGGGACGTGTTAGGTTTGAAACAGTTTAATCACACAAATCTTAAAACTATGTAGATAACAGAGCCTGGTTAGGGTTGTTATGCAACCTGCAATTTAATCGGGTTAGGATCTAAATTGAGCATGTACATTTCAATTATGCACCCATTAGCCATTGTCTAGTTAGGATCGCTCAACTAATTCAGGTGCTTTTCAATCACGTATGAATGAAATATAGACTTCATTTTCATTGAAACCATGATCGGCTGAGGCACAAATATTATAAGCATGAATCAAATAAATATTATTCAATCAAAATAATCATCCTAGCTTAAATAAAATTAAGCTATCATTGTTGTAAACAAGAACAGTAAACACATAGCAAACATTCTTGAATTAAGTCAAAGAAAAGAAAGATTAAACTCAAATCAAAGTGGCTGTCACCCAAAACTTTGACTGACGAGGGCTACTTCGTTCCTTCGCTTCGCTCCTTTGCTGACGGCTCTCCAAAGTGGCCGACCAAGGGCTCTTTAAGAGGCTAACTTGCTAAAAATCTTTATGCAAAGATGATGATAGGCATGAGGGTTAAGAGAGTTGAGATAGGAGAGAATGATGAATGAGTGAGGGATGATTAGAAAAGTGAGAAATGAGGTCTTATTTATAGGTGAGGTAAGGGAGCTAGTTTGCTAAAAATAGGAGTGTCCATCTTTTGAGAATTCCTCTAAGGGTGGCCGGCCATGATTTGTTGAAATGTGGCTGATTTTTGCTTGATTTAAGTGCCACGCATCATCAGGATCAGGACTCGGTCAATTGCAAGTCTCCGGGTAAATCTTTGATTTCTTCAACTCTTCAAGGGCCTTATGCAATTAAACCAAAATTTGATTTATGAACATCCACATGCAGCTAAATTTTGGGTTGACTTAGTCTTCTATTTGGATGGTTTTGTAACCAACATAAAGCTCTCAGACCTGTCCAAAATAGTAGATAATTTAGAGGACCAATGAATATAATTTAACCACTTTGATTAATCAATTTACTTAATTAATTAAAACATAATGAATGAAACATAGTAAAATAAATTATTAAATATAACTTTGTATTTTATTATTTAATTTAATCATGCATGGCCCACTTTGTAGCTTGAAAATATAATATGCTCAAATTAATATAAAAGAAGTCATTTTCTACATGAAAACTATATAATAAAATATAAAATCACATTTTAATAATTTCTATGTCCCAATTTCATATTTTCATATATTTCATTAATTTATTCAGCAATTACTTGGTTTTAACAACAAATTTAAGTAAAAAGGTGACGAATTATATAGGAAAAATCCTATATATTTTTTAGTTTACACACCCCCAAACTTAAATCATTGCTCGTCCCGAGTAATGTCCATGTACAGCACAAGGTCTTGATAAAGCAAAAATTGCTAATTTGTGCAAGCAGCATCAATCTTTATCCCATAATCATGCATTAATAACTTCATACTCATCGATCTTCTTCATTAACAAGTAAATCATATGCAAACATTTTGAAAATTTTATACTAAGTTTCAAGATATGCCAACATGAATCATAGTATGTATATATGTCACAGCCATAGATAATATTCTTCATTCAACATAATTTCTCCTCAATCAAGCAAACAATCATAAGGCTTATTTGTGATCTTCATATGTTGAACTTAGAACTCCATCACCACTAATGTAGGCGACATAATCATCAAATCAATAGGTCTTGTATAAGGTTGTAATGGGGCTCGGTTAAAGGTAGGGATTTTAAGAGATGAGATATTTCAGTTTCAAAATCTTAACCTTTAATTTTGTCTTGGATTTCTCAAAATTCAACCTTTTTCTTAAGTGATCCTTTGAAATACCCCCAAACTTATTTTGAACTCATGCTCATACATTTTTTCTTTGTGGAAACTGAGCAAACTTTTCTTCGCTCCTTTTTTTTAGCATGAGCACATACATCCTTATGAAAATTTCCTCAAATGAGCACATACATGAAAATTTCCTCAAACATTGCTTACCAAACAACTTTAGTTAAGATAGGTGCACAAAATTAGGATAGCTTCAAAAGATGGACATATGGCTTGTAATGTAGCTTCATTGCAATAAACAAGCCTTTTAAGCTCAAAATTATAGTTTCAAGGGTCTAATATCATAAGGTGGGCTTGAAAAGGCTCAAACGATTCAAAGAAATAGTGCCAATATCATTTTAGATTTTTATGTCTCCTAGGAATTCGCCTCAAGAAAGTTACTAAGTCAATTCTAAAGATATAAACCTTCATGCATGTCTAATCTCAAAAGAAACTAAGTTTTCATGGCAAACATTACCTAAGACTAAGATCATACAATCATTTCATTCTTCATGATAACATACAATCACTCAGATAAAATCATTATTCATGCTCGCATACAAGCTATCTCATTAACAAAGAATTTCTCTAAACATTTATTTATTAAAACATACTCATGGAAGAAATGATTGAAACATAATTGAAAATTTTAAAAATTTTGAGCAATTATTTGTCTTATCCTTCTTTAAAAGAAGCAATGTCCTCATTTCAAGAACAAAGTAATGAATGAAAACTAAACACCAGGTAGGGTTAAAAAGAAAGAGAGGTGAGTCATTAAGACTGCTTAAATACCAAGTCTTTCCTCATAATCCAATCCTAGACATGTTCATTCCCATTACCACATCACTTAGTCTTTTTCTTTTTAAAGAAGAATTTATTCATGCTTGCTATGTTTATTATGCAGAAATTAAATCCTAATTACTAAAGAAACAAATTCCTAAAGACCTAAAATAAATAAATAAAAAGACAAGAATCTCCCTTTTTATTCTTCTGACTCATTCCCCTTGTCTTTTTTAGTTCCTTCTCCACTTGTATAATCGGTATCTTCCGTCCATGTCTCAAAGATGCCATTTGGGAACTCAGGAAAAAAAATGTTGAGATATTCTTAAAAGAATTTCAAATCGAATCATCTCCATTTTTTACATATTTCTAGTAAGTTTGTTGTTGATTGTGCATGAACTTGCACATATCCATCAATATTGACAACTCTGATTTCCTTGAAGTACTTGCAACAGTTGGCATGGGAGTTGTATACTCAGGTTCAACACTTAGATTGATTGGTTCTTCTTCTGACTCGACCCTTGGTTCAGGGTTTTCAAATCCTTCAACTAGTTTATGACTGTTTGGTTCCTTATCAGATTATTCTTCTTTAGTGGTTGTAACTGATTCAGTTTCAGTTTCATTTGTTGACTCCTCAGTATCTAGCTCAGTTGGTTTTTCTTGCTCACCTTGATTCAGCTCATGCACCTTCTCTACTAACCTTTGAAGATCATCACTTGTAATGCACCCTGGGACATATTGCCCCTTCAAATTCGCTTGTGTTTTAACACGGGCCCTTAAGCAAAGTGAAGTGATTAATGATGGGAAATAAGCACTTCCTGTTTTCTTTTTAGCACAATAAGAAATCTCTTTGAGAATAGTTTTCCCAACATTAATGGACTTTTCTGTCAAGATTGCATATAACAAGAGTATTCGTTCCATCGAGATGGTGGAACTATGTGAGATAGGCAACTGTAGCGAACAAAATAAAACCATACATTTGCTACTGGTTTTAGGTATTCTCTTCAGCAAGAATGACTTCCATACTTTCTTATAATCCATTGGGATCCTGGATTTGTTACAACATTAAGTACTTGTTGAAGAAAATCCTAATTTATGTTGTTTATCATAGGGTAGTACTCATTTTCTTCAACATCAGTAAGTTAAACAAATCATTGATGAACTTAGAAGTAAGAGGTACATTTTTCTTTCGAACGATGACCTCAGTTGCATCTTGTGTGGTCAAACTTGCATAGAACTCTCGAACTAGTTCATCATCAGGAAGTGAACGAGCTTCACAAAATCGTTCCCACTTGAGAGCATTGATTGTCTTTCTAATTGGCACAGGGACAACCATAAAATCATTACTCTTCAAGTTAAAACCTTTTTCCAGCATCATAGGTTGATGCTTGAAAATTGAATCAAATCTCTCTCACTTCTTCATCAATCACAATCGGGTTTTTAAGAGTAGTCTTCGACGATCTAGTTTTTTTGCTAGACAAGGTATTTTCTCGAAAATTTGGCAAAGTTCTGCTTACAAGGGAAAAAGAGAAACCGGCAAGGTGGGTAGAACTTGCTACGGTAATAACCTTTCGAAGGCAAGAATGGTGCAACGGCAGTACTTCGGCAATCTCTTTGCGGCGGCACTAGATGATTTCAGCACAAGGGGAAGAGAAACTAGGGTTTCTTTCAGGATTTAAGGTTGACGATTTAAGAGAAAAGTTTAAGGCTTTTGGGGTTTAAGCAAATAGCTTTGAGGGGTATGAAAAATAGTAGAATGAAGAGGGGTTTATATAGGGAAAAATTAGGGCAACATGTAGGAAAAACTTAGCTAATTAGGTTTACTTGGGCGGCAAGTAATAGAAGTGGTGGCAATAGGTGTGGAGTTTTCCCTCTTTTCGCTGTCTTGGGCCTCAAATTAAGACTGTATCTTACTAAAAAACAAATTGATTAGTACTTGGGCCAAATTTGACCCCCTTTATTAACATAAAAATTTAAAATTTAAACAAAACAAGTGAAACTAAAAAAAAATAATTTAAATCTTAATTAGAAAATTTCTTCTCAATAAATTACATTAAATTAATTCCCAGGAATGGTTGGAGGGGTCACAGTGGTCCCGCTTAAGTTCCAATCTCCTTAGACAGAATTAATTAAATGTACTAAATTAAGAAAATAAATCCTAATTATTTATTTATTTACAAAACAAGTTTATGAAAAATCAAAGGTCTGTTAATTTGAACGAGGATTCAACTCGCTCAACGTCACCATCCCAATAATGTTTGAGACGTTGACCATTGAATTTAAACATACCTCCGTAATTGTCGTATAAGTCAACAGCTCCATAAGGATAAACTCGATAGATGGTATAAGGTCCTTTCCATCGGGTTTTAGCTTTCCAAGAAATAACTTCAGCCTTGAATTAAACAACAAAACCTTCTAACCTTCTTTAAACTCACGAGGTCGTATATGACTATCATGCCATCTTTTTGATCTTTCTTTATACATTTTGGCTTTCTCATAGGAAAATAACCTCAGCTCTTCCAACTCATCCAATTGTAACATCCTTCTCTCACCGGCTTGGTTAAGATCAAAATTCAACTTTTTCAAAGCCCAGTGAGCTCTATTCTCCAACTCTAATGGAAAATGACATGCCTTCCCAAAAACCAACCGATAAGGAGTCATTCCTAACGGTGTCTTAAATGTTGTTTGATAAGCCTATAATGCATTATCGAGCCTTCGAGACTAATCTTTTCTGCTGGGGCGTACTACATTTTCAAGGATACCTTTGATTTCACGGTTCACTCTTTCAACTTGCCCATTGGTCTGGGGGTGATAAGAAGTAGCAATCTTCTACTTCGTATTATATTTGTCAAGCAACCACTTAAGCCATTTGTTCACAAATTGAGAACCTTCATCACTAATAATAGTTCTTGGTGTCCCAAATCGTGTAAACACATGCTTATGTAAGAATCACATGAATACCTTAGCATCATTTATAGGGTATGCTTCAGCTTCAACCCACTTGGATACATAATCCACAGTAACTAAGATGTATTTGTTCCCATATGAAGAAGGAAACAGGCATAAAAAGTCAATGCCCTATACGTCGAATAATTCAATCTCCAAAATATTTGTTAAAGGCATTTCATTCCTCCTTGATATGTTTCTACTCCTTTGGCATCTATCACAGTTCTTCACATAGGCATAAGCATCTTTAAGTAGTGTGGGCCAAAAGAAACATGCTTGTAAAACCTTAGCTGCAGTACGAGCACCACCAAAGTGTCCCCCACTTGGAGATGAATGGCAATGATATAGGATCTCAGCAATCTCACTTTCAGCTACACACTTTCAGATTATATTATCTGCACACTGTTTAAACAAGAACAGGCTCTCCTAAAAATAATACCGACTATCATGAAGGAATTTCTTCCTTTGTTGGTATGTCATTTCTTGAGGAATTATTCCACAAGCAAGATAATTGGAAAAATTAGCAAACCAAGGTGTTTCATGAATTTGACTTACCTCAAATAAGTGTTCATCTGGGAAATTCTTATTGATAGGCACATGTGATCGAGTTACCTCATCTTGCTACAACCTCGACAGATGACCAGCTACTTGATTTTCAGCACCTTTTCTGTCTTGGATCTCAAGGTCAAATTCTTGGAGTAAAAGTATCCAACAAATTAGCCTCAGTTTTGCACCTTTTTTTGTGAGTAAGTATTTAATGGCTGCAAGGTGAGTAAATACTGTAACTTTGGTACCTATTAGATATGAACGAAATTTGTCAAAAGCAAAGACTATAGCAAATAGTTCCTTTTCAGTTATCGTATAATTGAGTTGGGCTCCCGTCAAGGTTCTACTTATATAGTAAATGGGGTGGAACACTTTGTTTTTTCTTTGACCCATCACAGCTCCAACATCATAATCACTTGCATCGCACATCAACTCAAAAGGTGTGCTCCAATCGGGTGTAATGATTATGGGGGCTGAGATTAACCATTTTTTCATCTCTTCGAAAGCTTCTAAACATGCTTTGTTAAAATCGAACTCTGCATCTTTCTTTGTTAAAATCGAACTCTGCATCTTTCTCTAACAACAAACACAACAATTTAGAAATTTTTGAAAAATCTTTGATAAACCTTCGATAAAAACCGGCATGGCCTAAGAAACTTCTTACTCCTTTCACATTCACTGGGGTTGGTAATCTTTCAATTATGTCTACCTTTTCTTTTTCGACTTCAATTCCTTTCTTTGAAATTCTATGCCCTAAGACAATTCCTACCTTAACCATAAAATGGCATTTCTCCCAGTTAAGGACAAGATTCGTCTCTTCGCATTTCTTCAGTACCTTAGCCAAATTACTCAAACAAATATCATAAGTGTTACCAAAAATGGAAAAATCATCCATGAAAACCTCAACAAAATTTTCAACCATATTAGTGAATATTACCATCATGCATCGTTGAAATGTTATAGGTGCATTGCATAAACCAAAAGGCATTCGCCTAAAAGAAAATGTACCATACGGACAAGTAAAGGTTGTTTTATGTTGGTCCTCCAGGGCTACAACTATTTGGTTTTATCCCGAATAACCATCTAAAAAATAATAGAATTCATTACCTGCTAGTCTATCTAGCATCTGATCCATAAAAGTCAACGGGAAATGGTCCTTCCGAGTGGCTTTATTTAGCTTTCTGTAGTCAACACAAATTCTCCAACCAGCAACAGTTCTTGTTCGGATCAATTCGTTATGCTCATTCTCAACAATCGTAATTCCACCTTTCTTCGGTATACACTGTACCAGACTTACCCACGAACTATCTGAAATAGGATAGATGATTCATGCATCCAACCATTTGATCACTTCCTTTCTCACAACTTCCTTCATAATAGGATTGAGCCTCATTTGCCCATCAATTCGAGCTCTTTCACCTTCCTTTAGAATAATTTTGTGTATGCAAAATGAAGGGCTTAGACCTCGAATATTAGCTATGGTCCAACCAATTGCTTTCTTAAATTTCTTTAAAATAGAAATTAATTTCTCCTCTTGATCTTTTGCCAGTTTTGCTGAAATAATCACAGGCAAAGTGGAACAGTCACCTAAATAAACGATTTCAAATGGAAAGGAAGTACCTTTAGTTCGAGTGTAGGTAGATCTTCGATTGACAATTAGGGTTGCACAAATTCTCTGACTTCTAACTCCAATGGTTCAAACTGTGTGGATTGAATAAAATTTCTCAGATTGGCTTCCACCAGAACCATGTTTTCTTCACTTTTTTCATCCTCCAAAGGGTCAAACCCTAAGGCTTTGTCCAATGGATCTTCTTTAAAATTGCTTTCCATATAAACCAAGGTTTCTATATATTCCACAACTGAACACTCTTTTGTCGAATTGGGAAATTTCATCGCTTTAAGAATGTTAAAAGTTACTAGATCATGTTAAACTCGCATGGTGAGTTCGCCTTTCTGCACATCAATTAACATTCTTCCCGTGGCTAGGAAAGGTTTCCCAAGGATAATTGGCACTTCCTTATCTGCTTTAAAATCTAAAATAATAAAATCAACAAGAAAATTTTTTTTATCAACTCTTACCAAAATATCCTCGATCTTTTCTTCATATGCTAATGATCGATCCGCTAGCTGAAGCGTCACAATTGTAGGTCTTACTTCTGCTACCCCTAGCATCTTGAAAATAGACTTAGGCATCAATTTAATACTTGCTCCTAAGTCACACAATGCTTTACCATAGTAAGATTCACCAATGTTACAAGGTATCGTAAAGCTTCTTGGATCCTTCAATTTTGGTGGCAGCTTATTCTGCAGGAATGCACTGCACTCCTTTGTCAAGGCGACAGTCTCATACTCATTCAGTCGTTTCTTTATGGATAGTACATCCTTCATAAACTTCATATAATTCGACATTTGTTCTAAAGCCTCCACCAATGGAATATTGATATGTAATTGTTCAAAAAATCCAAAAACTTCTTGAATTGCACCTCCTGTTTTTACTTGTGTTGCTACAATCTTTGTGGATATGGAGGTGATGAACTTTTGGTTGAACCGGACAACTCTTCTGAGTAGGTAAATCTGTATCCAAAGAAGATGTTAAAGTATCTGAATTCACTAAGTTAGGATTGACCTTGTCAGTCTTTGTAGTTTCTGATTCTTTTGGTGTAGGAATTTCAATAGCTGGTTGACTTTCCTCCTTTTCAATAGGCTCGTCTTCGACATCAATCAATCGGGGTTCCAGAATTTTACCACTTCGCAATGCCACTGCCTTGATATGTTCTTTACCCAAGTTTCTTGGATTCTCAGTATCGCTTGGTAAGGTTCCTTACGGTCTATTACGAAGCTCTGTAGCTAACTGACCCATTTGGTTTTCTAAATTTTTCAGTGTTACTGCTTGGCTCTAGATCACAGTGTCATTCTTTGCCATGTACGCTTTCAATAAGTTCTCCAAACTGTTTGATGCCTCAACATGAGGTGGTTTTGGAGCTTGCTGATTAAACCCTTGAGATTGGTTGGGTCTATGATGCATAAAGTTGTTGTTTGGTCCATTTCCTTGGTTGCTCTAAGAAAATTTAGGATGATTACACCATGAAGGATTATAGAAGTTGGACTGGGGTTCTTGTCCACTCCTATTTTGATGTTAGTTCCCCACATAGTACACTGACTCAGGATTCAATGGGCACTTCTCGAAAGAATGACCTTTCCCATAATACACACAGGAAACTACTTCAAACGGACTTGGTGGCCGAACTGCAAAATTATTAACACTATTAGCGGTAAACTGCTTTAACATAGAGGAAATAGACGATACCTGAGCTAATAATGAAGTGAGAGCATGAACTTCATCAACTCCAGCTACACGTCTTCCTGAAGTTGTTCGATTTGTTGGCCGTTGATAGTTAGTGCTTGCAATCCTCTCAATGATCTCATAAGCCTCATTATAAGACTTAGAAAAAATTGCACCGTTCGCAGAAGCATCTACCATCAATCTTGTATGTGCATTGAGACCATTATAGAATGTCTCCAACTTGATACAATGAGGAATCCCATGATGAGGACACTTACGAAGTAACTCCTTGAATCACTCTCAAGCCTCATACAAAGACTCGTCAACAGTTGTTGGAAAGTTGTGATCTCGTTCCTCAACTTAGCATTCTTGCTAGGCGGGAAATACTTAACCAAAATTCTCTCTGCTAATTCTTGCCATGTGGATATAGAACTTGGTGGCAATGAATTGAGCCATGCTCGTGCTCGATCTCACAACAAGTACGGAAACAACTTCAACCTCAGTGCATCTTCAGTCACATCGGTTGTCTTGAATAAATCACTCACCTCCATAAACAATCGAAGGTGGAGATGTGGATCTTCTGTGGGCATACCACTAAATTGGCCCTCCGTTTGTAGCACTTGAAACATCACTGGTTTCAATTCGAATTAGGTTGCCTCAATATCTAGACTTCTAATTCCTGGATTTAACTCATTGAAAAGCAGCACAGCATATTGTCTGACGTATCGATCCCTATCATCGACAATGAGGATAGGATTTCGTACATGATCAGCTTCATTACCTTGGTCTTGATTCTGATTTCCAAGGTCCATCTCGACTTATTTTTGAGCTGCTCATTCACGTCTTCTTTGTCTAAAAGTTCGCTCAATTTTAGGGTCTATTAGGAGTAAATCGATAATCTGATCTATGCTCATAAACCCCTAAAAAGAAAATCCCAAAATTAAAAAGAATAAGTTAGTAATGTTAGAAGTAACCAAATTGAAAATAAATAATTTCACAAAAAATGACTAAGGCAACAGTTGACAATCCTCGAAAACAACGCCAAAAACTTGTAATGCTCGGGTTTGTGCAAGTATACACAGTCATTATCAAATAATAAGTAAGTATCGAGTTATCGTCTCCACAAGAATTGTATTTGTGCTAAGCCAATTAATTTGTAACATTATAATAATAATTTGACAAATAAAAAACAATATAATTGAGACGTGATGAAAAATTAAGTATATGAAACTAAATGCAATGATCCCTAATGCAATTTATCCTAATATTGTTTGATAGGTTCGCTTGTCTTTTCATTGTAATAATAGTTAGTCTAGGTTTGATCTTCATTATAAATATTTATTACTTGTTACGAATCACACGATCAAGTTTTTGGCGCCGTTGCCGGGGAACTGAAATATTAGGAACACTAAATTTTTATTACTTTAGCCATTTATTTTTCTTGCAATTTTATTTTATTTTATTATTTATTAATTTACTTTTTTTCTCTCTTGGCAGGTTTTTATAGTTTATGACTAGAAGAAACCCATCAGGACCATTACTTTTTAACGAAGAAATCGATCGCACAGTTCATAGAAATCAAAGAGAAATAAGGCGTAGTTTACGATACACAGAGAACGAGCGAGAAAACGATACTAAAACCCCAACCGAAGAGATGGTCGAAAACCCAGGCGATCAGCTGCCTCCTGCAATTGCAGCTAATCAAAATCCTGCTCCACGTACTATGTATGACTATGCTAAACCTTCTTTAATGGATTGCAGCAGTTTGGTGAATTTTGATGGATTGCAGGATGAGGATCCCAACACGCGTTTGGTGAATTTTCTTGAATTTTGCGATACATTCAAAATCAATGGCGTTTCTGATGATGCCATTCATCTTCGGTTATTTCCCTTTTCATTGAGAAACAAAGCTAAACAGTGGTTGAACTCGTTACCACGAGGGTCTATCACTGCTTGGGAACAAATGACCGAGAAATTTTTACTAAAATATTTTCCGCCGGCTAAAATGGCTAAATTATATATCTCTTCTTTTGTGCAGATGGATTTAGAAACACTTTACAATGCATGGGAGAGATACAAGGACTTACTAGAAGGTGCCCTCACCATGGGTTACCGCTTTGGCTGCAAGTCAAACGTTCTACAATGGTGTAAATCCCTCGACAAGAAAAATGATTGACGCAGCTGCTGGCAGAACCATCAACAATAAAACACTAGAAGATGCCTATGAATTCATAGAGGAGATGTCACTGAACAACTATCAGTGGCAAGTTATGAGGACAAAGCCAACGAAAATAGCTGACGTTTATAACATCGATTCAGTTACCATGCTCTCTAATCAGGTAGAACTTCTCAAGAAAAAGATTGATAGTTTTCTTGGTTCTACGCAAGTACATCCAGTAATGAGGTGTGACTCAAGCGGAGGAGGTGTGCATACAGAATATCAATCCTTCAATCCTACAACCGAAGAGGAACAAGTCAACTATATGGGTAATAATAACTTTAGATCTCAAAATAACCCATACAGTAATACTTATAATGCAGGTTAGAGGAACCACCCAAATTTCTCCTAGGGTGGTCAAGGAAATCAAAAGCCACAAAATCCTCAGGGTTTTCAACAGCCACCTTATCAACAAGAGAAGAAATCGAACCTTGAGGAGATGCTCTCAAAATTTATATCTATGTCAGAAACCCGTGTCCAAAATACCGAGACATCACTTAAGAATCAACAAGCATCGATCCAAGGACTAGAAACTCAGATAAGCCAGCTTTCTAAACTAATCTCGGAAAAACCACCAGAAAATTTTTTTAGCAATACGAAATCCAGAGAGCATGTCAAAGCAGTTACACTAAGGAGTGGGAAAGTGTTAGTGGAATCTGAAAAAAAGTTAGCACAAGAAGCCGTGGAAAACGAAAGGAGGGAAGAAAAACCCAAAAAATAGTGACAAACCAGTACCGGAGGAATATTCAACACCGCTTCCATATCCAGCAAAATTAAAAAAAGATTGGATTGATGCACAATTTGGTAAGTTTCTTGAACTTTTTAAGCAATTACATATCAACTTACCTTTTGTTGAAGCTATCTCGCAGATGCCTACATACGCAAAATTTTTGAAGGAGCTTTTAACAAATAAAAGGAAGTTTGAGGACTTATCTACAGTAGAACTCAACAAGGAGTGCTTCGCCATACTCTAAAATAAACTCCCAACCAAACTAAAAGATCCAGGAAGTTTTACTATCCCTTGCTTAATTGGTAATCTGAATATTGAAAAAGCACTAGCTGATTTAGGCACTAGCATTAATTTAATGCCCTATAAAATGTTCAAACAACTTGGTCTTGGGGAACCTAAACCCACTAGGATGAGTATTCAATTAGCCGATAGATCTGTTAAATATCCTAGGGGTATTATAGAAGATGTACTCGTAAAAGTAGATAAATTTATATTCCCTGTTGATTTTGTTGTGCTTGACATGGATGAAGATGTGGAAGTACCCTTAATTTTAGGGCGCCCATTCGTAGCCACTGCTAGAGCCGTGATTGACGTGGGTGACTGTAAATTGGTACTTAGAGTAGGTGACGAGGAAATGATCTTTAAAATTTATGATGCTATGAGATTCTCTAGGGAGTAAGATGATTCATGTTATTTCATTGACTCTATTGATCATATTACTCAAGACTCTTTTCAGGAAATTGTACAAGAGGAGACGACAAAACCATGTCCAGCTCAAGATGAAGAGATAGGTGAGGAACCTGATAACCATCCGTCAAGACAAGTAGAATATGAGGGTATTAAGATCAATGATGAACTTAAGCAAAAACCCTCTATTGAGGAGCCTCCCAAACTGGAACTTAAACAATTACCAAACCATTTAGAATATGCATTCCTTGGAAATAATTCTACATTACCAGTTATTATTGCTTCTAATTTACAACCCAAGGAGAAAGATGAATTAATCCAAGTATTAAAAGAACATAAGAAGGCCATAGCATGGAAAATTTCTGACATTAAAGGAATCAGTCCTTCTTTTTGCACCTACAAAATTTTAATGGAAGATGAATACAAACCATGTGTGCAAGCTCAAAGACGTCTGAACCCCAACATGAAGGAAGTTGTAAAAGATGAGGTAATTAAACTTCTAGATGCTGGAATTATTTATCCTATTTCTGACAGTTCTTGGGTAAGTCCAGTGCAGGTTGTCCCCAAGTAAGGAGGCATGACGGTTGTGACCCAATGAGAAGAATGAGCTAATCCCAACAAGAACGGTTACAGGATGGATAGTTTGCATAGACTACAGGAAACTAAATGACGCCACAAGAAAAGATCACTTCCCCTTGCCATTCATTGACCAAATGTTAGAAAGATTATCCGGACACATGTATTACTGCTTCCTAGACGGACTCTCTGGTTACTTCCAAATCCCAATAGCTCCTGAAGATCAAGAAAAGACGACATTCACATGCTTATATGGTACGTTCGCTTATCGTAGAATGCCTTTTGGATTATGTAATGCCCCTGCTACTTTTCATCGCTGTATGATAGCTATATTCGACAAACTCGTGGAAGATATCATGGAAATCTTCATGGATGATCTTTCGGTATTCGGTAACTCTTTCCATCTCTGCCTTAAAAATTTAAAATGGGTTTTAATAAGATGTGAAGAAACAAACCTTGTGCTTAACTGGGAAAAATGTCACTTCATGGTTCAAGAAGGTATTGTACTAGGGCATAAAATCTCTAGTAAAGGGATTGAGGTGGATAAATCTAAAGTAGAAACAATCGAGAAATTACCACCTCCTAGTTCAGTTAAGGCTATTAGAAGCTTTTTAGGACATGCTAGTTTTTATAGAAGATTCATTAAGGATTTTTCTAAAATAGCTATGCCTTTAACTAAATTGCTAGAAAAAGATATACCTTTTAACTTCGATTAGGAATGTTTAGAAGCATTTAATACTTTAAAGGATAAATTAATTAATGCTCCAATTATAATTACACCTGATTGGAACTTGCCATTTGAACTAATGTGTGATGCGAGTGATTTTGCAGTAGGTGCAGTATTAGGACAGTGAAGAGACAAGCATTTTCAACCTATCTATTACGCCAGCGAAACCTTAACGGCTACACAAGAAAACTATACTACTACAAAAAAAGAGTTGCTAGCTATGGTTTTTTCTTTTGATAAATTTCGATCATATCTCATATTGTCTAAAGTTGTTGTTTACACTGACCATTCCGCCCTTCGCTATCTTTTAACGAAAACCAATGCAAAACCTCGACTCATCCAATAGATTCTCCTTTTGTAGGAATTTGACTTGGAAATTCAGGACAAGAAAGGAGCTGAAAATCTAGCGACTGATCATCTGTCCAGACTCGAGAAAACCAATACCAGAGAACTAGTTGACGTGGAAATAAATGATTCGTTCCCTGAAGTACAATTTTTTGCTATATCTAACTTCGAGGTACCTTGGTTTGCAAACATCGCGAATTTTTTAGCTACTAACATTATCCCAAAAGGATTAACACACCAGCAAAAGAATCGATTCTTTAATGATGTAAAAAACTACTTTTGGGACGATCCATTTCTGTTTCACAGATGTGCAGATCAAGTCATTAGAAGATACGTTAAAGGATCAGAAATATCAAAAATATTGGAACAAAGACCGCATAGAAAATAATTGAATCAGGTTTTTATTGGTCTTCGTTATTCAAAGATGCTATCAGGTATGTTACTTTATGTGACAAATGCCAACGGACAGGTAACATATCTAAACATGATGAAATGCCTCAAAACTATATGCTTTCTTGTGAAATATTTGATGTGTGGGGTATCAATTTCATGGGCCCATTCCCCAGTTCATTTGGAAATAAATATATCTTAGTAGCAGTTGACTACATGTCCAAATGGGTAGAAGCTCAAGCTCTACCTACTAATTATGCTAGAGTGGTAGTACGTTTCCTTAAAAAACTCTTTTCGAGATTCGGAACACATAGAGCAATTATCAACGACAGGGGCACTCATTTTTGTAATACCAAATTGAAAAAACCCTTAAGAAATACAGAGTTCATCATAGAACGGCCACCCCATACCATCCTCAAACTAAGGGACAAGCTGAAGTAGCAACCCGAGAACTCAAACGGATCCTTGAAAAAACGGTAGAATCAAACAGAAAAGACTCGGCAACAAAAATAGACGATGCCTTATAGACTTACGGAACCGCTTTTAAGACTCCTATAAGGACATCACCTTATAGACTTGTTTATGGCAAAAGTTGTCATATCCCATTCGAACTAGATCAAAAAGCTTTTTGGGCTATTAAATTTCTAAACCTTGATCCCGAACTTGCAGGAAAAAATAGGTTGATGCAGCTAAACGAGCTAGATGAATGGCGAGCCAATGCAGACAAAAATTCATGCCTATACAAGGAAGCAACAAAGCGGTGCTATGACTGTGACAGCCCAAAATTGGGTTTAGTCGGAACAGTGGTTTCGGGACCACAAACCCGACGAGAAAAATTATTATTTTTATTATATTTTTATAGTCTATAAATTTATGAAAATATTTCGTCAAAATTTCATTCGAAAATTTTGACGTTTGAGCACTCAATTTAGTCAAATGGACTAAATTGTAAAAAGTGCAAAAGTTGAGTTCTTTATATATGAGGTGCCTAATTGTTATGAGTTTTAAATTGAAAGTCCTTATGTATAATTATTCCTTTAATAAGTTAGTGAATGGATATTTCTTTGGTATTTTTGAAATTTGGTTGAAATAAAAAGGGTAATTTTGTAAATTAATTAAAATAACCTAATAAGACAAAAATGATAAAAGCTATCATTTTTTTCCATTCTTTCTTCTTCAACCGTGGGAAAGAACCGAAAATGGCAGCCATGGATGCGCTCCATTCGGCCAAGCTTCTATGGCTTATACAGGTACGGTTTTTGTCCTGTTTTTAATGATTTTCGTATTTTTGAGATCCCCGAAGCTTAAATTTTCTATTTCTACCAATTGATTGAAGAGAAATTAGAGTTTAAAAATTTACCCATTCATCATATGGTTGTGTTTTGATGATTTATAGTGGATAATGAATGTTTGATGTGTTAAAAATGAGTTTTATTCAATGAATTTCGATACAAATGTCAAAAAGGGTTAAATTGTAAAAGTTATAAATTGGTCATAAGTGTGTGAATTAGTGAAAATTTGGAGTTGCCATAGAAGAGAAAAATGTTTAGCATGTCTTAAACCTTATAGAAATTGAATAAAAAATTATTGTACGAGCCTAGGGGTAAAAGTGTAATTTTTGAAAAGTTAGGGGCATAATTGTAAATTTTCCAAATTTTGATATATGAATTGAATTGGTTAGTGTGTTGATAAAATATGTTAAATAAGTGTTATTTGACATGTTAGATCAAGAAAACATGAAATTTTGGATTAAGATCAGGGAAGAACAAAGTTGTGTGCTAAGTTAGGAAAGTTAGCCGTTTCGGCATTTGAGGTAAGTTGGTATGATAATAATACTGCAATAATGTTATTGCCTTGATATTAAATGAGATGTAATTTTATATGTAAGTAATACATCAATTTTACTTGTATTATGATATTTTATAATAATATTGGAAATATGTTTGTTGATAATTACTTGATTGGTGAAATTGTTGGAAAAGAGAGAGAAATCCCAGTTGAACCTTCGGAAAGATTGAATGATACAGATGGTACGTAGCTAGGTCACATGTATGATGCTAAGTGCACATCATGTGTACAAGAAAGCTACGAGACATTATAATGTAGCTAGGTCGCATGGGTGATACTATGTGTACACCATGTAGACAAGAGAGCTATGGGATATATGTAGCTAGGTCGCATGCGTGGTTCCAGGTGAAGGACACCATGTAGACAAGAGAGCTACGAGATAAACTGGCTAGGTCACATGGGTGGTACTAAGTGTTCACCATGTGTACAAGAGAGCCGAACTATATGATGGGTGGAGCTATGTGCTGAAACCACCAAGTATCGAGTATTGATCTGAAGTGTTCAATAGAAAACTTACTATGTACTGCTTTGTGAGTTTTGTGAGGAATAAGTGCAGGAACTTGGTTATGTGAATGATGTGTTCATTAAGTGACTGAGATGTGGCAAGGTTATAAACAAGTAAGTTCGTACGTATTAAGTATTATTATATTGAGCATTTAATGCGTTGGAATCATATAAATGGAATATTTATGAGTATTTTAATGATTAATGATTTATCGACCAAACGAACGGCACTTAGTTTGCGAAGTATTGAGGATGGCACTTAGTGTGCAAGACATTCGAAATGACACAGTGTATGAAGTATTGATGATGACACTTAGTGTGTGAAACATCTGAAATGGCACTTAGTGTGCGAAGTATCGAGGATGGCACTTAGTGTGCGAAACATCCGGTATAGCACTTAGCGTGCAAGACATCGATTGTGCAGCGACATTTCGTGTAAGTATGATTTTGTTATGGATCGGTACAGGTATGTTCATGTATGTATGAGCTTGTTAATAAGCATTATTATAATTGAGATTTAATGCTGTATAATTGAATTGTTGATGATTATGATTGTACGGAAGTATTTTATGAAAATTTGGCATTGGAAATTCCTGTTGAACCTTAGGAATAAATTAGGATACAAAGGGCATGTCATTAAAGTTACATTGATTGGCTTCGGGCCATGATATTGGCACTTAGTGTGCGAGATTCCCGAGTATCCAATTTTTGTTCCAAATAGTTCAACGGGTATATCGAAAATATGAATGAGTAATTTAGCCTTGACAGATTTGAGTTACTGCAGTAGTGTAGCTTTGAAAATACACTAAAAATAGTGGAAAATGAGTTAGAGGCAAAATAAAATATGGGATTAAAGCTTAATGAGTCTATATTCACATGAAAGAAATAGGAGAAGAAAAAGAATTCCATATTGTGTGATATTTGAATTCTTGTGAAACAGGGTCTGAATGAATTCGAGATCCCCTGTTCTGACTTTAGAAATTCACCAAAAATTGTAAAAAAATTATTAAGAGTCATACTTACATGCATGGATTCCTTATTGAGTCTATTTTTAGGGGAAATAAACAGAATGGTCGTTGTAATTCTGTACAGGAAGAAATTTGGTTCGTAGTTCACAGGGGTCAGAGTGGTCATACCCTGAAACAGGGGAGAATTTAACTAATAAACTGTACTAATTGGCCCAACCAAAAATTCTAGAAAAAAATTAGTAAGTAGACATATGAGTCTAGTTTCAAGAGAAATAGACAAGAACATTATTCAAGTCTTTTACTATGAGATAATTGAACTTTAGTACAGAAGGGTCAGAACTGTCAGACAATGAATCAGGTGTAACTTTAAGGAATAAACTGTACTATTTAGCTTAACCAAAAATTCTGGAAATTTTATGGAAGAAAGGAAAATAAGTCTAGTTTCATGGAAAATTAATGGAACTTAATTCGGAGTTTTGTAGCTCCAGATATAAATAAATTAGTGACTATGATTCAGGAAAATAGCCTTAGCTGATCTTGTGTAAAAAGATGAAATCATGTGATTAATGATTCTATTTTCTTGAGCATATTTATTGAGGAATGGGATAATATTGTTAATTAAATTGCTTATTATTATTAATATTCCAACTTACTAAGCTTTTAAGCTTACACCATTTTCCCATTTCTCTTAGTGTTGTCAGGTTGGCTCGGGGTTGGAGATCGTCGGAAGTATCATCACACTATTAGTTTATCAAATTAGAATAATGGTAATTCTTATTTATTGTCAAATAAGTGGCATGTATAGATAATAAGTTATATTTGGTATTTTGCTTCATTGTATATAGCCATAAGATTTGGCTCATAATGGTTAAAGTTCTGTAAACCTATTTTATGTATGCATAGATAAATATCTTGGTGTGGCTAAGTTAAGAACACAAAAAGGGCTTGGAAAATAGCATATGATACACATGGGCTTGAGACACGGCCGTGTGTCTCAGCCGTGTGAAGAACACGGCCACCACATGGGTGTGTGGTCTAGCCGTGTGAGCAAGTCAGTAGCTAACTAATTTTTACACGGGGTCTAGCACGGGCGTGTGACCCTGCTTTGGTAAAAAAAATTACTAACTGTCTGAAAGATTTCGGTTTGTTTCCAAACCAATTTCAATGATTGTTTTGGGCCTCGTAGGCCCTTTTAAGGGACAAATTATATATGTTTGAAAAGTTTAAAATTTGATGAAATTTTATGTCTTAGTTTTAAATGATTACAAGTACTTAAGTCCGGTAATACCTCGTACCCTATTCCGGCATCAGATACGAGTAAGGGGTGTTACAATGACATTCGTTTAAAGCAACGAAAACAATTTGAAGTTGGAGATCTTGTCTTACTATACAACTCAAGACTCAAATTCTTTCTTGGGAAACTAAAATCACGATGGTCAGGACCTTTTGTAATTCAATCTGTTCATCCATATGGCACGATAGAGGTAAGTCACCCATCATATGGAACTTTCAAAGTAAACGGACAACGTCTCAAACTTTATAATGGTGAGGATTTTAAAGTCGATGGAAAGTAGCTACGACTCCACAAGCCGCCCTGAGTATACTAACAAGGAAACAGTCGAGCTTAGACTATAAACAAGCGCTTCTCGGGAGGCAACACGAGTACTAACCATTTTAAATTATTTTAAATTCAAGTTTTAAACATTTAGGTCACTAACAGAGTATTTAAAGCACAGGTTCCCAGCACCACACGGCTGGTAACACGGCCGTGCTTAAGGCCGTGTGCCCAACACGGAGGGAAACACGTCCGTGCGAAATGACCGTGCGAAAATAGGGTAAATGATTTCCCCAAAACATGGGATGCGATAAATCCCCACGGCCGTGTGACCTATTCGTGGGTGAACTTGATACGAAAAACACGGGCGTGGGGATAGAAAACCACGGGCGTGCCAGGGACAAGGCTCAATTCTGTTTCTTCGACACGGGCGTGTCACACGCCAGTTCCATTCAGCCGTGAACAATACACTGGCGTGCAACCATAAAACATGGATGGGAGAGAAGCGAACAATGCTAGGCACGACCAAGACACACAGGCGTGGGAGAATAGCTAATCACGACCTAAAATTGCAAAATTCGAAACACACGGGCTCACCCTCATAAGTACACGGGCGTGGCCCTAGGCCGTGTGGCCCTCCCCTATATAAGCAAATCACTGTTCATTTTCTTCTTCCTTTCAAAAGCCCTAGCCGAAAGCTCCCCTTCTCCACTCCCTGATCCCTATTCTCAGCCACCACTACCCTCTCGTCCAATTCATGTGCCAGCTTCATATGCTAACATCTCTGAGCACCTCATCCGATTCGAGCTTCAGTGTTTTCAACAATTTGACAACATTGATGCTACTCTACAGAAGAGTTGTCAGCACCTTCCCATCTCATCGCTAGTCCCGCCTCGCGAACCATCCAGTGATGAAGATGTTTAGAAAAATTTATTTATTATTTTCTGTTTTTACTTATTATTGAAACTATTTCTATTATTTTTATTAGATTTTATAATTTTATTTTTATTCTTTATTTCGGTTGTTTCTTTTCGAATCATTATACTTGCTAATATCTCCTAAAAAGTTCCTGATTTTATCATAGTTATATAGAAATCCTAAGCTCATCATCACATAGGAACTACAACTCCACCGGGGAAGGTTCTCCACGACTGCCATGTCCTGCTCGGCCACGACCATAGCTACCACTAGATATAATATTCTTTTGGCGCAAGACTTATGGCCTAATGAACTTCTACGACTGTCGGAGTATCCTCCTCCACTTTCAAACCGATCACTCTCCAAAACTCTAAGTTCGAGGAATTCATCATACAGGAAGTTTCACTTCTCTCCCTATATTATTTTTATTCTCTAACATCTATCATTGTACATTGAGGGCAATGTATATCTTAAGTGTGTGGGGGGTATTTATTCCATTATCAGAAAAAGATCCCTGAATAATCACCTTGTTCTCATGAAAAACTCGCATATCATATTTAGGATAAATTTTAATTGATTTATGATTTTGATTGATATATTTTGAATTAAAAAATACGGATTTATGCATTGATTATTTAAACTTTAAGACATTAGAGAATCAAGCATGATAAGTTGATTTTTAAGAAATTAAATTATAGGTTGTTTCCCCAAGTCTAGGTATTACTTTGAATTAGAATTCACGAGTCTAAACATCAAAAAGCCATAATTTTTTGTGAGATTTTTGAGCCTTTTGAGCATCTATTCATCCTTTCATGCTCACTTTTATTATTGCTTTGAGTGCGTCAGTATTGAACTGTTATTCTAGAACTTGATTGATTATGCAGGTCGAGACCACACCATTTGATTTGATATATCAAAACGATTAAGGCACTTAGGATTAACCCACCCATGCCATGAAAAGCCTCCCTCCACGATTAACCCCTAGTAAACCCCCTTGAGCCCAACAAACCAATTCTTGTATTACCCTTAATATTAACCTTTAACCCATTATTGTTGAAATCCCCTAAATTAATCCCTATTTTTGTTGAGATTTGAGTTGAATGGATTGTCTAGCTATGTTTTATTCCTGATATTTAGTCTATATTAATTAACTTGTTCTTAAAAAAAAACACAACTATGTATGCATATCTGTAATTTCATATTCTGAGAGAAGCTCTGTTGTACGCAAGTGAAGATTAACTCTTTTTCTAGTTAGGAAACTTTTCAATTCAATCTCGATTCTAACCCTTTCTTTCAGCTTGTGACCACACCCTCTAACCAAGCTTCGTTACAACCTTCTAAAGACCTTTTGATTGATGTATCATCTTAAAATTAAAGTGGTGGAGATTTGATTTTCCTGCAAGCCAATGGTAATGACTTTCCAGTATTGAATATTGAGTGCTTCCTTTATTGTCCTTAAAACACCTCGAGTGATTTGAGTGAATCTTTAGTGAGGATGTAAAACTCTCTGATATTTTGAATTAAAGGTAATTACTAAGATGAGGGAAGACACTTATATTTTCGGGATAAAATGCTCAACTTGGAATGATTGAAACTTTTATGTTCTTTTAGTTAAATTCTCAATGTATGATTACCTATGGATTAATTTGAGATATTATTGATAGAAATTATAAGTTGAGAAGGGTTTATTCTGATAATGAGTTGAGAATTTTGCTTGAGGACAAGCAAATGCTTAAGTGCGGGGGTATTTGATAAACAGTAGATTATACATATTTTTACCCCATGTTTAATGCATTTTATAGATGATTTCTCATTAAAATTGGTGAATCCGATGCTCCTAATGCTTTAATTTCATGTTTTATACTCAGGAGAGCTCTCGGAGTCAAAATGAGCCAAAAATGAGCCAAAAAGGGACAAAACAGACCAAATCGAGAAGGTGACACGGCTTAAGCCTTGCCACACAGGCAGCTCACACGCCCGTGTCTTTCGAGGGTGTCGACCAAGGCTTTCACGATTCACACGGCCTGACCATTGACCCACACGGCCATGTGCAATTTAACGGATTGAACATGGCTTGACACGGGCGTGTCCTTACTGAGCCCAAGTTAAGTCCAATTCAGAAAAGGCCACATTGGAGGGTTTCTAGGCATTCCAAAGCCTATAAATACGCACTAGAGGAGGAGAAAAGAGGAGACAGAGAAGAGGGGTAAGGAATTACCCCAAGGAAGCCGATTGATCCATTTCAGAAGCTGGATTCATCATCAAGACTGAAGATCTCTCCTCAATTCCCCTTCAGGAGTTTTGGTTTTTCTTTATGTTTTGTATTCTTTATTCTTATGAGATGTTTTCTTATTTAGTTATGAACTAAATCCCCTAAATACCTAACGGGAATGAAACCTAAGATGAATCTTGTTATTATTTTCTGAATCGTATAATAAATATTTAACTTGTTCTTAAATATGTGTTCTTAATTCTTGTTTTGATATCCCAGGATACTGATTCAAGACACGCTTTTATTCAAAGGAGGAATAGACCCTGTCTAAGAGTACATTTGCCATAATTAAGCGGAGTTGATTGCGCGCCTAGAAATAGGGTGACAAGATTTTTCTAAATTAGGGTGAAACCTAATAAGGGGATCCATAGATAGAGTTAATGCAACCCTAGAGTGTTAATTAGAGAAAAGTCTCGCTTATTCAATCTAGAGATTAGACATTAGTAGTCTTGAATAGGGATAATAACATAACTTTGGGATCTCTACGGAACAAGTTGAATGAATAAATCATCCAATTCGGAGCCAGGATAACAAGTAAAGTTTAGGTGGATTTTTCCTTAGATATTGTCTCAAGTCAATCGATTTTCCCAAAAGCAATTCCCCAATTCTTTTCTTTGTGCGTTCTTAGTTTAAATAATTCGTTAATTAAAAAAACCCTTTTATTCTTAGGCTAGATAATAAAAAGATAATTATTACTAGTACTTTTGGTTCCCTTGGGTACGATATCCCGGTCTTGCCGTTACTATACTATTGTTCGACAGGTGCGCTTGCCTTTTCGTCGTGATAATAGTTAGTCTAGGTTTGATTTTCATTATAAATATTTATTACTTGTTATCGAATCACGCGATCAAGTTTTTTGCGTCGTTGCCGGGGAACTAAAATATTAGGAACACTAAATTTTTATTACTTTAGCCATTTATTTTTCTTGCAATTTGATTTGATTTTATTATTTATTAATTTACTTTTTCTCTCTCTTGGCAGGTTTTTATAGTTTATGACTAGAAGAAACCCATCAGGACCATTACTTTTTGACGAAGAAATCAATCACACAGTTTGTAGAAATCAAAGAGAAATAAGGCATAGTTTGTAGAAATCAAAGTAAAAAGATACACGGAGAATGAGCGAGAAGACGATACACAAACCCTAACCGAAGAGATGGCCGAAAACCCAGGCGATCAGCTACCTCCTGCAATTGCAGCTAATCAAAATCCTGCTCCACGTACTATGTGTGACTATGCTAAACCTTATTTAACAAGAAGTGAGTCTAGTATAGTTAGACCTACTATTGCTGCGAATAATTTCGAACTAAAACCTAACACAATTAAGATGATACAACAATTTGTTCAGTTTGATGGTTTGCAGGATGAGGATCCCAACACGCACTTGGCTAATTTTCTTGAATTTTGCGATACATTCAAGGTGTTTCTGATGATGCCATTCATCTTCAGTTATTTCCTTTTTCACTGAGAAACAAAGCCAAGTAGTGGTTGAACTCATTACCACGAGGGTCTATCACTACTTGGGAACAAATGACCGAGAAATTTTTATTAAAATATTTTTCGCCAGGTAAAACGGCTAAATTACGTAATGATATCTCTTCTTTTGTGCAAATGGATTTAGAAATACTTTACGATGCGTGGGAGAGATACAAGGACTTACTGAGAAGGTGCCCTCACCATGGGTTACCGCTTTGGCTGGCGTCTATAACATTGATTCAGTTACCATGCTCTCTAATCAGGTAGAACTTCTCAATAAAAAGATTGATAGTTTTCTTGGTTCTATGCAGGTACATCCAGTAATGAGGTGTGACTCAAGCGGAGGAGGTGTGCATACAGAATACCAATCCTTCAATCCTACAACTGAAGAAGAACAAGTCAACTATATGGGTAACAATAACTTTAGATCTCAAAATAACCCATACAGTAATACCTATAATGTAGGTTGGAGGAACCACCCAAATTTCTCTCTGGGGTGGTCAAAGGAATCAAAAGCCACAAAATCCTCAGGGTTTTCAACAGCCACCTTATCAACAAGAGAAGAAACCAAACCTTGAAGAGATGCTTTCTAAATTCATCTCGGTGTCAGAAACCTGTTTCCAAAATACCGAGACAGCACTTAAGAATCAACAAGCATCGATCCAAGGACTCGAAACTCAGATAGGCTAGCTGCCCAAACTAATCTCCGAATGACCACAAGGTAGCTTACCAAGTAATATTGAACCTAATCCGAGGGAACACCTCAAAGCAATTAGCACTCAAAATAAGGACGGACTCATTGCACCCAAGCCAGAAATATAGCAAAACAATGCGATGAACAAAGGATGAGAAGAGGTAAACAATAATGATCCCAAACAGGTAAGTACGAATCATGAACCTTGTGTGCCATATCCTAAAGCGATGACGAAAGACAGAACAGAAGAACAATTCGGTAAGTTTGTCGAACTCTTAAAGAAATTACATATTAACTTACCCTTTATTGAAGTTATTTCGCAGATGCCCAACTCAGCAAAATTCTTAAAGGAACTTCTGAGCAATAAAAGGAAATTAGATGCTACATCGCATGTGGAACTTAATGCAGCCTGCTCAGCTATTCTAAAGAATAAGCTACCTAACAAATTGAAAGATCCAGGGAGTTTTACAATTCCTTGCTTAATTGGTAGTTTATCTGTGAATAATGCTTTAGCTAATCTAGGGGCAAGTATAAATGTTATGCCCTATAAAATGTTTAAACGACTCGGTCTCGGTAAACCCAAACAGACTAGGATGAGCATACAATTAGCTGACAAAATAGTTAGATTTCCTCAGGGTATTATTGAAGATGTTCTCGTTAAAATTGATAAGTTTATTTACCCAGTAGACATTGTCGTCTTAGATATGGATGAGGATAACGAGGTACCTTTAATTTTTGGATGACCCTTTTTAGCAACTTCTAGAACCATTATTAATGTAGGCACAGGAGAGCTAACACTTCGTGCAGGTGAGGACGTAGTAACACTTCAAGCACGCGACTCAGTCAAAACCTCTAAAACTCAAGATAACGCTATAAAACCTGTCGATGATAAAAATAATACTCAATCATCCTTGTAGGAACCCCCTCAAACCAAGACAATAGAGACAGTGCACTATTATCATGTAGAGAACAAAGACACCCATGAGGAATGAAGGCTTCAAATAGAAGAGCTAGATGAATGGCGAGCACACAAACTGAGAACACGTGATAAACTGAAACTACGCCAAAACAAGCCCGATACCTCTTCTAATCAACTTCAGTTTGGCGATAAAGTCTTACTGGATGCCGCAGATCCCCACATTTTCACTACCACGCCAAATGAGGAAATCCCTCTTACGGTACTCAGTATTTTCCTATTCGGTACGGTTGAGGTGAGTCATCCTGTAACACCCCAAACCCGGCCTAGAAGTTTGGCTCGAATTTGGCATGTCACATTGAAGTGTTTTTTAAAATCCATGTTTCCATTAAAAACCCTTCTTAAGAATTGAAAACTTATACCCTTTTTAAACCTTGTTAGAAACCTCAGCTGAATAACATTCTTAACAACTTTGTAAAAATATTGGTAGTTGCGGAAGCTTGATTTAAAAACAATTGCGGTTACGTGATGTTTTGAACAACAGTAGTTGCTTTACTAAACCGTGTTCTAATATTAGCAATTATAAGAACAATAAATAAAATTCCAAATTTGAAATCCAGAAAATTACAACGGCTTTACACAACCCACATAAAAACATTTAAAAGTAATAATCAAAACTGTAACATAAACAGTGTGTGTGGCTTCCTCCGAGCCCCTCGTAGCCCCGATCCGTCTAAGGCTAGAAATTACCTGAAAGGTTAATAAACGGGGTGAGTTTACGAAAACTCAGTGTGAAATCCCCTACTATAAAAAGGAACAGTCAGTCATATAAAAGAATTAAAAGTCTGGCCCCAACTTACTTACAGTTTCAGTCCAATTGGGCCTTAGCCCATTTTAACAGATAGTACCAGATGGTCTTTAACCCATTACAGAATAAGAAACATTATCAGAACTAGAATCAGAATCAGAATCAGAATTAGGTGACAAAATCAGAATCAGAATCAGTATCAGGTAACAGAATCAAAATCAGAATCAGTATCAGGTAACAGAATCAAAATCAGAATTAGTATTAGGTAACAGAATCAAAAATCAAAATGTGAATGCAATCCCAACCCAATCCAGCTTATAACCAACCGCTACACTCCACCCGTACCAGCCCTACACTCCATGTGGGGAATAGCTCAACCCACCCAGCCCTGCACTCCACAGTTGCAGCATTGCTGCTCAGTTATCAGATATTGTGACAGAGTCACCAGATACAGATATTGTGACAGAGCCACCAGAACAGATAATGTAGCAAAGCCACTTAACAGAAAACGTGGCACAAAGCCATCGATAACTGCATTATGTTAGGCACATAGCCATCAACTAGAGTAACATAACCGGCACACAGCCCTAGGTAAATGTGATCGACACAGAGTCGTCAATAACCATATATTGGCACATAGCCTTAGGCAAATATGTTTGGCACACAACCATAATCAGGTTGGCACAGAGCCATATGTAGGTTGACACAAAGCCATAATCAGAAGGCTTTAAGCCATCGGTAGCTGTATCATGTTAGGCACATAGCCATCAGCGACGGTAATATAGTCAGCACACAGCCTCGGGTAAATATGTCGGCACTCAGCCATTGGTCGGTCCACAGTCGTCATGGGCGATCCGTGGACCTAATCAAATCAGTACGAATATACAGCTCTTAAGCCTTCGGTGGATCCACAGTTGTCAAGCAACCATAAGATCTTAACAGATCAGATATTCCTCCGTACAAAATCCCAACCCATGCAACATGTCATGTATGCAGAATGTCATGCCCATATTTAATCAAACAATCACAGTCAAGTCATTCATATACCAACATATATTCAGAATCAAATTCGTCAACCACACAGTCTAAGTTAGTCACTTGGCCACAAGGGCAAAACAGTCATTTAACACCTTAGGGGTAAAATGGTAATTTTACCTCACAAGGTATCTCTGTAATTCCACCCTACAGGGGTATTTTAGTAATTCTACCCTACAGGGGTATTTTGGTAATTCTACCCTACAGGGGTATTTCGATAATTCTACCCTACAGGGGTATTTCGGTAATTCTACCTTACATGGGTATTTCAGTAATTTTGTAAATCGAGGGTAAAACGGTAATTCTATAAATCGAAGGTAAAATGATAATTCTGTAAATCGAGGGTAAAACGATAATTTTATTAATCGAGGGTAAAACAGTAATTTTATAAATCGAGGGTAAACTGGTAATTTTGTAAATCGAGGGTAAAATGGTAATTCTATAAATCGGGGGTACTTTGGCAATTTTACAAGTTGAGGGTATTTCAATAATTTTACAGGTCGAGGGTATTTCAGTAATTTCACAAATCAGGGGTATTTTGGTAATTTTACAAACTAGGGGTATTTTGATAATTTTACAAACTAGGGGTATTTTGGTAATTTTACAAACTAGGGGTATTTTGGTAATTTTATAAACCAAGGGTATTTTAGTAATTTTACAAACCAGGGGTATTTTGATAATTTGGTAAACTAAAGTATTCTAAACAGGGATAACAAAACGAATGGGCCTAAAGCCTATTCTCCGCCCAAATGGGCCCACACGCTCGTGTGGCCCTTTTAGCCCAAATCTATCCACAGATATGAGATTCACCTAGCCTAGTCCAATATTGACTACACAATCAAACAACTTATCCAATTGGGCCCGTAGGCCCATTGGGACTACATGGTCCCTTTCGGCCTATCGCGGCCCGAAGTAGCCATCCTACAGCTAGAATAGTGAGAAATACACACCTGATTGGAGATTGGAGTTAATCCACGCTCCGAGCACTCTTAGCCGACGCCCAACCCAAACAAGCACGCCATAAAGCGAAAGGGATCAGCCAAGAAAGGTACTTTTACTCTCCTCATGGTTCTCTCTATTTAAAGCCAGCTTCGCATCCACTCTTATGTTAGCTTCGCGATGTGGGATCCCTCCATCATCAGAGTTTAAATTCAACACCAACTCTTGCCGCCCCCTGTTAGCAAAATAAATGCTCTTTGCTTGCCATGGGATTCAAACCCATGCCTCCCCTTAAATGCTCCAGACGCTATTTCCCATTAAGTCATAAGGCTTTTCGTGTCACAATTTCTCCAACAATATTCTTAAGGCCTACCTACTAGACCCAGGGTTTGATTCACCTTAAACCAAAATTTTTGCTAGAGTCCAGGTTTGAACCCAGGACTTCTCCAACACTTCTCAGCACACTTAACCACTAAAACAAGCCTTCATTAACGAAATTTACATGCACAACAACCGCTCCCATGCTCAAGGCCCAAAACTTCTAGGCACAAATTCAGGGTGTTACAACGCTACCTCCCTTAAAGAAATTTTGTCCCCGAAATTTCCGTCTAATAGGGTAGTCGTGTAACATCTACCCCACTACGCTACCGCTGCGCACTCTAATCCTACTATCACTATCACACTTCAACTAGAACTTGAAACATCTCATACATACAACACTTATTCACAGAAGCAGCCACATATTTATCACACATATATACAATTTCTATATCCAAACATCACATCCACATAAAATAAATACCAAATTTAAATTCAGACCAATATCTAAGGAATCCAAAGTATTTCAATTTCTAAACAAACAAAAGTATCCAGAAGACTTACGGATTCGGGGTCGGAGACTCGGTGTGCCACACTTTTTTAAAAAAATACTTCAAACAGACCACGTAGTTGAAAATAATTTTCTAAAATTCAACCTTTGAAATCCCAATCCACAGCCGAGTTGTTGCAACCTGGCTCTGATACCACTAAATGTAACACCCCAAACCCGGCCTAGAAGTTTGACTCGAATCTGGCATGTCACATTGAAGTGTTTTTTGAAAACCATGTTTCCATTAAAAATCCTTCTTAAGAATTGAAAACTTATACCAACCTTGTTAGAAACCTCAGCTGAATAACATTCTTAACAACTTTGTAAAAATCTTGGTAGTTGCGGAAGCTTGATTTAAAAACAATTGCGGTTACATGATATTTTGAACAACAGTAGTTGCTTTGCTAAACCGTGTTCTAATACTAGCAATTATAAGAACAATAAATAAAATTCCAAATTTGAAATCCAGAAAATTACAACGGCTTTACTACAACCCACATAAAAACATTTAAAAGTAATAATCAAAACTGTAACATAAACAGTGTGTGTGGCTTCCTCCGAGCCCCTCGCATCCCCGATCCGTCTAAGGCTGGAAATTACCTGAAAGGTTAATAAACGGGGTGAGTTTATGAAAACTCAATGTGAAATCCCCTACTATAAAAAGGAACAGTCAGTCATATAAAAGAATTAAAAGTCTGGCCCCAGCTTACTTACAGTTTCAGTACCAATTGGACCTTAGCCCATTTTAACAGACAGTACCAGATGGGCTTTAACCCATTACAGAATAAGAAACATTATCAGAACTAGAATCAGAATCAGAATCAGAATCAGAATTAGGTGACAGAATCAGAATCGGAATCAGTATCAGGTAACAGAATCAAAATCAGAATCAGTATTAGGTAACAGAATCAAAAATCAAAATGTGAATGCAATCCCAACCCAATCCAGCTTATAACCAACTGCTACACTCCACCCGTACCAGCCCTACACTCCATGTGGGGAATAGCTCAACCCACCCAGCCCTGCACTCCACAGTTGCAGCATTGCTGCTCAGTTATCAGATATTGTGACAGAGTCACCAGATACAGATATTGTGACAGAGCCACCAGAACAGATAATGTGGCAAAGCCACTTAACAGAAAACGTGGCACAAAGACATCGATAACTGCATTATGTTAGGCACATAGCCATCAACTAGAGTAACATAACCTGCACACAGCCCTAGGTAAATGTGATCGACACAGAGTCGTCAATAACCATATATTGGCACATAGCCTTAGGCAAATACGTTTGGCACACAACCATAATCAGGTTGGCACAGAGCCATATGTAGGTTGACACAAAGCCATAATCAGAATGCTTTAAGCCATCGGTAGCTGTATCATGTTAGGCACATAGCCATCAGCGACGGTAATATAGTCGGCTCACAGCCTCGGGTAAATATGATCGGCACTCAGCCATTGGTCGGTCCACAGTTGTCTTGGGCGACCCGTGCGACCTAATCAAATCAGTACGAATATACAGCTCTTAAGCCTTCGGTGGATCCACAGTTGTCAAGCAACCATACGATCTTAACAGATCAGATATTCCTCCGTACAAAATCCCAACCCATGCAACATGTCATGTATGCAGAATGTCATGCCCATATTTAATCAAACAATCACAGTCAAGTCATTCATATACCAACATATATTCAGAATCAAATTCGTCAACCACACAGTCCAAGTTAGTCACTTGGCCACAAGGGCAAAACAGTCATTTAACACCTTAGGGGCAAAATGGTAATTTTACCTCACAAGGTATCTCTGTAATTCCACCCTACAGGGGAATTTTAGTAATTCTACCCTACAGGGGTATTTTTGTAATTCTACCCTACAGGGGTATTTCAGTAATTTTACCCTATAGGGGTATTTCGGTAATTCTACCTTACATGGGTATTTCGGTAATTCTACCTTACATGGGTATTTCAGTAATTTTGTAAATTGAGGGTAAAACGATAATTCTATAAATCGAGGGTAAAACGATAATTCTATAAATCGAGGGTAAAACGGTAATTTTATTAATCGAGGGTAAAACGGTAATTTTGTAAATCAAGGGTAAAATGGTAATTTTGTAAATCGAGGGTAAAATGGTAATTATATAAATCGGCGGTACTTAGGTAATTTTACAAGTTGAGGATATTTTAATAATTTTTACAGGTCGAGGGTATTTCAATAATTTTACAGGTCGAGGGTATTTCAGTAATTTTACAAATTAGGGGTATTTTGGTAATTTTACAAACTAGGGGTATTTTGATAATTTTACAAACCAGGGGTATTTTGGTAATTATACAAACCAGGGGTATTTTGGTAATTTTATAAACCAAGGGTATTTTAGTAATTTTACAAACCAGGGGTATTTTGATAATTTGGTAAACTAAAGTATTCTAAACAGG
The DNA here is from genome assembly GCF_007990345.1 of Gossypium hirsutum. Lineage (NCBI taxonomy): Eukaryota > Viridiplantae > Streptophyta > Magnoliopsida > Malvales > Malvaceae > Gossypium > Gossypium hirsutum. Next base: position 93,214,571 of record NC_053436.1, read on the forward strand.
GATAACAAAACGAATGGGCCTAAAGCCTATTCTCCGCCCAAATGGGCCCACACGCTCGTGTGGCCCTTTTAGCCCAAATCTATCCACAGATATGAGATTCACCTAGCCCAGTCCAATATTGACTACACAATCAAACAACTTATCCAATTGGGCCCGTAGGCCCATTGGGACTACATGGTCCCTTTCGGCCTATCGTGGCCCGAAGTAGCCATCCTACAGCTAGAGTAGTGAGAAATACACACCTGATTGGAGATTGGAGTTAATCCACGCTCCGAGCACTCTTAGCCGACGCCCAACCCAAACAAGCACGCCATAAAGCGAAAGGGATCAGCCAAGAAAGGTACTTTTACTCTCCTCATGGTTCTCTCTATTTAAAGCCAGCTTCGCATCCACTCTTATGTTAGCTTCGCGATGTGGGATCCCTCCATCATCAGAGTTTAAATTCAACACCAACTCTTGCCGCCCCCTGTTAGCAAAATAAATGCTCTTTGCTTGCCATGGGATTCAAACCCATGCCTCCCCTTAAATGCTCCAGACGCTATTTCCCATTAAGTCATAAGGCTTTTTGTGTCACAATTTCTCCAACAATATTCTTAAGGCCTACCTACTAGACCCAGGGTTTGATTCACCTTAAACCAAAATTTTTGCTAGAGTCCAGGTTTGAACCCAGGACTTCTCCAACACTTCTCAGCACACTTAACCACTAAAACAAGCCTTCATTAACGAAATTTACATGCACAACAACCGCTCCCATGCTCAAGGCCCAAAACTTCTAGGCACAAATTCAGGGTGTTACAACGCTACCTCCCTTAAAGAAATTTCGTCCCCGAAATTTCCGTCTAATAGGGTAGTCGTATAACATCTACCCCACTACGCTACCGCTGCGCACTCTAATCCTACTATCACTATCACACTTCAACTAGAACTTGAAACATCTCATACATACAACACTTATTCACAGAAGCAGCCACATATTTATCACACATATATACAATTTCTATATCCAAACATCACATCCACATAAAATAAATACCAAATTTAAATTCAGACCAATATCTAAGGAATCCAAAGTATTTCAATTTCTAAACAAACAAAAGTATTCAGAAGACTTACGGATTCGGGGTCGGAGACTCGGTGTGCCACACTTTTTTAAAAAAATACTTCAAACAGACCACGTAGTTGAAAATAATTTTCTAAAATTCAACCTTTGAAATCCCAATCCACAGCCGAGTTGTTGCAACCTGGCTCTGATACCACTAAATGTAACACCCCAAACCCGGCCTAGAAGTTTGACTCGAATCTGGCATGTCACATTGAAGTGTTTTTTGAAAACCATGTTTCCATTAAAAATCCTTCTTAAGAATTGAAAACTTATACCAACCTTGTTAGAAACCTCAGCTGAATAACATTCTTAACAACTTTGTAAAAATCTTGGTAGTTGCGGAAGCTTGATTTAAAAACAATTGCGGTTACATGATATTTTGAACAACAGTAGTTGCTTTGCTAAACCGTGTTCTAATACTAGCAATTATAAGAACAATAAATAAAATTCCAAATTTGAAATCCAGAAAATTACAACGGCTTTACTACAACCCACATAAAAACATTTAAAAGTAATAATCAAAACTGTAACATAAACAGTGTGTGTGGCTTCCTCCGAGCCCCTCGCATCCCCGATCCGTCTAAGGCTGGAAATTACCTGAAAGGTTAATAAACGGGGTGAGTTTATGAAAACTCAATGTGAAATCCCCTACTATAAAAAGGAACAGTCAGTCATATAAAAGAATTAAAAGTCTGGCCCCAGCTTACTTACAGTTTCAGTACCAATTGGACCTTAGCCCATTTTAACAGACAGTACCAGATGGGCTTTAACCCATTACAGAATAAGAAACATTATCAGAACTAGAATCAGAATCAGAATCAGAATCAGAATTAGGTGACAGAATCAGAATCGGAATCAGTATCAGGTAACAGAATCAAAATCAGAATCAGTATTAGGTAACAGAATCAAAAATCAAAATGTGAATGCAATCCCAACCCAATCCAGCTTATAACCAACTGCTACACTCCACCCGTACCAGCCCTACACTCCATGTGGGGAATAGCTCAACCCACCCAGCCCTGCACTCCACAGTTGCAGCATTGCTGCTCAGTTATCAGATATTGTGACAGAGTCACCAGATATAGATATTGTGACAGAGCCACCAGAACAGATAATGTGGCAAAGCCACTTAACAGAAAACGTGGCACAAAGCCATCGATAACTGCATTATGTTAGGCACATAGCCATCAACTAGAGTAACATAACCTGCACACAGCCCTAGGTAAATGTGATCGACACAGAGTCGTCAATAACCATATATTGGCACATAGCCTTAGGCAAATACGTTTGGCACACAACCATAATCAGGTTGGCACAGAGCTATATGTAGGTTGACACAAAGCCATAATCAGAATGCTTTAAGCCATCGGTAGCTGTATCATGTTAGGCACATAGCCATCAGCGACGGTAATATAGTCGGCTCACAGCCTCGGGTAAATATGATCGGCACTCAGCCATTGGTCGGTCCACAGTTGTCTTGGGCGACCCGTGCGACCTAATCAAATCAGTACGAATATACAGCTCTTAAGCCTTCGGTGGATCCACAGTTGTCAAGCAACCATACGATCTTAACAGATCAGATATTCCTCCGTACAAAATCCCAACCCATGCAACATGTCATGTATGCAGAATGTCATGCCCATATTTAATCAAACAATCACAGTCAAGTCATTCATATACCAACATATATTCAGAATCAAATTCGTCAACCACACAGTCCAAGTTAGTCACTTGGCCACAAGGGCAAAACAGTCATTTAACACCTTAGGGCCAAAATGGTAATTTTACCTCACAAGGTATCTCTGTAATTCCACCCTACAGGGGTATTTTAGTAATTCTACCCTACAGGGGTATTTTTGTAATTCTACCCTACAGGGGTATTTCAGTAATTTTACCCTACAGGGGTATTTCGGTAATTCTACCTTACATGGGTATTTCGGTAATTCTACCTTACATGGGTATTTCAGTAATTTTGTAAATTAAGGGTAAAACGATAATTCTATAAATCGAGGGTAAAACGATAATTCTATAAATCGGGGGTAAAACGGTAATTTTATTAATCGAGGGTAAAACGGTAATTTTGTAAATCAAGGGTAAAATGGTAATTTTGTAAATTGAGGGTAAAATGGTAATTCTATAAATCGGGGGTACTTTGGTAATTTTACAAGTTGAGGATATTTCAATAATTTTTACAGGTCGAGGGTATTTCAATAATTTTACAGGTCGAGGGTATTTCAGTAATTTTACAAATTAGGGGTATTTTGGTAATTTTACAAACTAGGGGTATTTTGATAATTTTACAAACCAGGGGTATTTTGGTAATTATTCAAACCAGGGGTATTTTGGTAATTTTATAAACCAAGGGTATTTTAGTAATTTTACAAACCAGGGGTATTTTAATAATTTGGTAAACTAAAGTATTCTAAACAGGGATAACAAAACGAATGGGCTTAAAGCCTATTCTCAACCCAAATGGGCCCACACGCTCGTGTGGCCCTTTTACCCCAAATCTAGCCACAGATATGAGATTCACCTAGCCCAGTCCAATATTTACTACACAATCAAACAACTTATCCAATTGGGCCCGTAGGCCCATTGGGACCACATGATCCCTTTCGGCCTATCGCGGCCCGAAGTAGCCATCCTACAGCTAGAGTAGTGAGAAATACACACCTGATTGGAGACTGGAGTTAATCCACGCTCCGAGCACTCTTAGCCGACGCCCAACCTAAACAAGCACGCCATAAAGCGAAAGGGATCAGCCAAGAAAGGTACTTTTACTCTCCTCATGGTTCTCTCTATTTAAAGCCAGCTTCGCATCCACTCTTATGTTAGCTTCCCAATGTGGGATCCCTCCATCATTAGAGTTTAAATTCAACACCAACTCTTGCCGCCCCTGTTAGCAAAATAGATGCTCTTTGCTTGTCATGGGATTCAAACCCATGCCTCCCCTTAAATGCTCCACACGCTACTTCCCATTAAGTCATAAGGCTTTTTGTGTCACAATTTCTCCAACAATATTCTTAAGGCCTACCTACTAGACCCAGGGTTTGATTCACCTTAAACCAAAATTTTTGCTAGAGTCCAGGTTTGAACCCAGGACTTCTCCAACACTTCTCAGCACACTTAACCACTAAAACAAGCCTTCATTAACGAAATTTACATGCACAACAACCGCTCCCATGCTCAAGGCCCAAAACCTCTAGGCACAAATTCAGGGTGTTACACATCCCAAGTTCGGCACTTTTAAGGTAAACAACACTCAATTAAAACCTTATTTTAAGATTGACAGCAGGAATGAGGAGTATGAACTCCTCAAACCACCATGATAAATCAACGGAGAGGTAAGTCGAGCTTAGACTATAAATAAGCGCTTCTCGGGAGGCAACCCGAGCACTAACATATTTTGATTTCTTTATTTTTAACTTCTCACACTTCGAATCAATTAACTTAGTCTTTGAATTGCAAAGTTTTTTAGCACACATGGCCAGGTACACGGGCGTGCTTAAAGCCGTGGCCAAATAGGGGAAGAGACACAGCCCTGCGATACGGTCTTGTTGAAGCAGGACATGATTTCCCCAAAACCCGGAGTGCGATAAATCCCCATGGCCATGCGACTTGGCCGTGGGTGAACTTGATAGGAAAAACACGGGCGTACCAGGGACAAGGCTCGATTCTATTTCTTCGACACGGGCGTGCGACATGCCCGTGCCTTTCAGCCGTGTAGAACAATACACAGGTGTGCGACCATAAAACATGGGCGGGAGAGAAGCAAACAATGCTAGGCATGACTGTGCGATATGGCCGCGTACCACACACGCCCAAGACACACGGGCATTGGAGAATAGCCAATCACGACCTAAAATTGCAAAATTCGAAACACACAGGCTCACCCTCATAAGTACACGGGCGTGGCCCTAGGCCGTGTGGCCCTTCCCTATATAAGCAAATCACTGTTCATTTTCTTCTTCCTTTCAAAAGCCCTAGCTGAAAGCTCCCCTTCTCCACTCCATGATCCCTATTCTCAGCCACCACTACCCTCTCGGCCAATTCATGTGGCAGCTTCATATGCTAACATCTCTGAGCACCTCGTCCGATTCGAGCTTCAGTGTTTTCAACAATTTGACAACATTGATGCTACTCTACAGCAGAGTTGTCAGCACCTTCCCATCTCATCGCTAGTCCCGCCTCGCGAACCATCCAGCGATGAAGATGTTTAGAAAAATTTATTTATTATTTTCTGTTTTTACTTATTATTGAAACTATTTCTATTATTTTTATTAGATTTTAGAATTTTATTTTTATTCTTTATTTCGGTTGTTTCTTTTCGAATCATTATACTTGCTAATATATCCTAAAAAGTTCCTGATTTTATCATAGTTATATAGAAATCCTAAGCTCATCATCACATAGGAACTACAACTCCACCGGGGAAGGTTCTCCACGACTACCATGTCCTGCTCGACCATGACCATAGCTACCACTAGATATAATATTCTTTTGGCGCAGGACTTATGGCCTAATGAACTTCTACGATTGCCGGAGTATCCTCCTCCACTTTCAAACCGATCACTCTCAAAAACTCTAAGTTCAAGGAATTCATCATACAGGAAGTTTCACTTCTCTCCCTATCTTATTTTTATTCTCTAACATCTATCATTGTACATTGAGGGAAATGTACATCTTAAGTGTGGGGGGGTATTTATTTCACTATCAGAAAAAGATCCCTGAATAATCACCTTGTTCTCATGAAAAACTCGCATATCATATTTAGGATAAATTTTAATTGATTTATGATTTTGATTGATATATTTTGAATTAAAACATAGGGATTTATGCATTGATTATTTAAACTTTAAGACATTAGAGAATCAAGCATGATAAGTTGATTTTTAAGAAATTAAATTATAGGTTGTTTCCCCAAGTCTAGGTATTACTTTGAATTAGAATTCACGAGTCAAAACATCAAAAAGCCATAATTTTTTGTGAGATTTTTGAGCCTTTTGAGCATCTATTCATCCTTTCATGCTCACTTTTGTTATTGCTTTGAGTGCGTCAGTATTGAACTGTTATTCTAGAACTTGCTTGATTATGCATGTCGAGACCACACCATTTGATTTGATATATCAAGATGATTAAGGCACTTAGGATTAACCCACTCATGCCATGAAAACCCTACCTCCACGATTAACCCCTAGTAAACCCCCTTGAGCCCAACAAACCAATTCTTGTATTACCCTTAATATTAACTTTTAACCCATTATTGTTGAAATCTCCTAAATTAATCCCTATTTTTGTTGAGATTTGAGTTGAATGGATTTTCTAGCTATGTTTCGTTCCTGATATTTAGTCTATATTATTTAACTTGTTCTTAAAAAAAAACACAACTATGTATGCATATCTGTAATTTCATATTCTGAGAGAAGCTCTGTTGTACGCAAGTGAAGATTAACTCTTTTTCTAGTTAGGCAACTTTTCAATTCAATCTCGATTCTAACCCTTTCTATCAGCTTGTGACCACACCCCATAACCAAGCCTCGTTACAACCCTCTAAAGACTTTTTGATTGATGTACATCTTAAAATTAAAGTGGTGGAGACTTGATTTTCATACAAGCCTATGGTAATGACTTTCCATTATTGACTATTGAGTGCTTCCTTTATTGTCCTTAAAACACCTCGAGTGATTTGAGTGAATCTTTAGTGAGGATGTAAAACTCTGTGATATTTTGAATTAAAGGTAATTACTTAGATGAGGGAAGACATTTATATTTTCGGGATAAATGCTCAACTAGGAATGATTGAAACTTTTATGTTCTTTTAGTTAAATTCTCAATGTATGATTACCTATGGATTAATTTCAGATATTATTGATAGAAATTATAAGTTGAGAAGGATTTATTCTGATTACGAGTTGAGAATTTTACTTGAGGACAAGCAAATGCTTAAGTGTGGGGGTATTTGATAAACCGTAAATTATACATATTTTTACCCTATGTTTAATGCATTTTATAGATGATTTCTCATTAGAATTGGTGAATTCGATGCTCCTAATGCTTTAATTTCATGTTTTGTACTCAGGAGAGCACTAAGAGTCAAAAGAAGCTAAAAACGAGCCAAAAAGGGACAAAACGGACCAAATCGAGAGGATGACATGGCTTAAACCTTGCCACACGGGCAGCTCACACGCCCGTGTCTTTCGAGGGTGTCGACCAAGGCTTTCACGATTCACACGGCCTAGCAATTGACCCACACGGCCGTGTGCAATTTAACGGATCGAACACGGCCTAGCAATTACGTCACCCGGTCGTGTCACACCGGCGTGTCCCTATTGAGCCCAAGTTAAGTCTAATTCGAAAAAGGCCACATTGGAGGGTTTCTAGGCATTCCAAAGCCTATAAATACGCAGTAGATGAGGAGAAAAAGGGAGATGGAGAAGAGGGGTAAGGAATTACCCCAAGGAAGCCGATTGATCCATCTCAGAAGCCGGATTCATCATCAAGACTAAAGATCTCTCCTCAATTCCCGTTCAGGAGTTTTAGGTTTTCTTTATGTTTTGTATTCTTTATTCTTTTGAGATTTTTTCTTATTTAGTTATGAACTAAATCCCCTAAATACCTAAGGGGAATGAAACCTAAGACGAATCTTGTTATTATTTTCTGAATTATATGATAAATATTTAACTTGATCTTAATTATGTGTTCTTAATTCTTGTTTTGATATCCCAGGATAGTGATTCAAGACACGCTCTTATTCAGAGGAGAATAGACTCTGTCTAAGAGTACATTTTCCATAGTTAAGCGGAGTTGATTGCGCACCTAGAAATAGGGTGACAGGATTTTGCCGGATTAGGGTGAAACCTAATAAGGGGATCCATAGATCGAGTTAATACAACCCTAGAGTGTTAATTAGTGAAAAGTCTCGGTTATTCAATCTAGGGATTAGACATTATTAGTCTTGAATAGGGATAATTACATAACTTTGGGATCTCGAAAAACTCGGGCTTACCCTCAAAGTACACGGGCGTGGCCCTAAGCCGTGTGACCCTTCCCTATATAAACAAACCACTATTCATCTTCTTCCTCCTTTCAAAAACCTAGCCGAAATCTACCCTCCCCCAACCCCTAATCTCTATTCCGGCCACCATTGCCAGATTCTCACTTTCCCAACCCCCAAACCACCCTCAAATCCAGTCGCCTTGTATTAATCCCCATTTCCCCCTCCATATACCTTCCATTTTCCCACCACACAGCTTCCTCTCTGAGTCACACGCCCGTGCTCGTCACCACACGCCCGTGCACCGCCTTACAACAGCCTTTGGTTCACTTTCTCAACCTTATTTTTCCAATTTGTGTTGCTACATTAGTATTCTACATACTTTGCATAGATATTGTTACTATTACAAATATGGTTTAGACAAGTTAGGAATTTGCTTTAGAATTTTCTATATTTGACTTGTTTAAGCTACTAAATAGCATATACTAATTTTAGGCCTATTGCTTAACTACTGATGTATCTTGGATTCTATCAATGCTCATGTATTTTCAGGTATATTATGTAGTCATCAAGAGGCAAGAAGGCCGCGGTCCCTTCCTCAAAGAGACGTAGGGGACCGGGTACTTCCTCAGTACGTGCTACAGCCGAAGTTTGGCACCCGTTCCTTGAATTTTTACAAGCTTTGCAGGAGGAGCTATTTCAGATACTACGCGCACGATCTATCACCACAGGTCGCTGCATCAACTGGGCTGTCGTAGAGCAAGTCCAGCTCGCTGATGCCATCAACGCCCTCCTGTCTACAGACCCATGGGAACGGTTCTTCGCTATTATCGAGCCCACTTATTTAAAGCTAACTTTAGGATTATGCTCTACTTTTCATTTACAGGTGGTGATGACGAACAATGATGACCCAAGCACCATTCACTTCCGATTAGGCAGTCTAGTTCGTGCGATGAGTGTCCCAGAGTTTGGAGTTGCTCTAGGCCTTTACAGCGATGAGTTTATGGAGGAGGAGGACATGAATGCACTACCACGTAATATCCATATCTCCCCTTCCTTGTGCTGGAAGGCTTTGGCACCACTCTTTTCCACCTACGACCCCAGCCGCTTGAAGGCCTCAGCTCTCCCCTTCCCTACGATGTCTCTATGCCATATTGGCACACACCTTGACCGGAAGGAGAGAGAGCACCGGCATCATCAACACCCACGACGCCTACTATTTATGGTGCATGGTGAATGCACACGTGACTGACTTGGCTTACTTCATTGCTTTCGCCATTTGCCATCAGACTAAGCGGCATAGGAAGGGAGTGATCTCCATCGACCCCTAAGTGATGTGCCTTGCCAGACACTTTGGCCTCCTCAACACCGCGGCCCAGTCATCAGCGCTTACCCTGATAGGTCAGATGTCCCCACAGGACATCACGACTATGTTACATATAAGGATGATCGAGCGTCGACGTGAGACCGATCCTCCTCAATACCGTCTCTCACATGCCATTGATGAGGAGGATCTTGAGGAGATCCCTGATAATGTTCCCCACAGCACGAGGAGCCTTCCACCGCGCCACCTAAGGAACGACCAGTTCATGCGGCTGCGTCATTGGCACATCTTTCCGACTGACTCGCCCACTTTGAGCAGTATTGCACTACGCAGTTCGAGACGATTCACGAGCGAGATCGGTGACGGGACCGATAGATGGACGATATGCAGGCCATGATGCAGCAGCTGTGCCAGCACTTTCACATCGCCACTCCAGCACCACCACCTGAGGGCCCCACAGACGAGGATCATTGAATCCTCCTATTTTTTTATTTATTCTTATTTTTATTTTATTTTATTTTATTTTATTTTTATTTTTCTTTTGATTTTTATTTTCATTTCAATTTTATTATTTTATTTCGAAAGACATATCTATATTAGTAAATTTTACTTTTTTCCATTTTCTGGTATTTCTAACAAGTAATTCCACTACGTCTCTTCCACACCAACTCTTAATAAGCTCTTCATGATTCTACAGACTTCCAAGCAAAGCTGCTAGGAATATTTTACGGAATAGGGAAACAAAAGGGAAACAATACCTCACGAGTGCCATGTTCAACGACCCAATTTCTTTATCTAACCAAGAACAATGGCAACTACCACTTTCCCCGAACACTCCATCCTTAGAATCAAGCTCCACATCCATATAACTGGGAGTTTCACCTCCTTTCCTCTTATAATTTTCTTTATTTTGAATAATCTATCTCTGTACATTGAGGGCAATGTACATCTTAAGTGTGTGGGGGGTGAACATGAAACCTAACTTTTTGCATTATTCTCAAATCCCTGAATTTGGTCTTGTGCTTAAGTGATTTTCTCATAATATTGATAGAATGAATTCTGATTGATTTATAATTATTGTTGATATGCCGTAAATTAGACCAAGGGAATTATGCATGATTATTTGATTATAGGACCTTAAAGAATCGAGCATGATAAGTTGATATTTTGAGAAATAAAATTTTTAGACTATTTCTCCTAAATTGAGGTATTATCTTGAAATCCTAAGTATACAGAAATGACATCAAAAACCCAAATTTTTGAGTGTGTCAACATTGAACTGTTATTCTAGAACTTGCTTCGATTATATATGTCGAGATCACACTATGATTTGATATACTGAGATGATAAAGGCACTTAGGATTTAACCCATTTACTCCATAAAAAGCCTTTCCACATAATTAAACCCTTATCGAACCCCCTTTGAGCCTACTAACCTTTTTCTTTATTGATTAACCCTTATCATTAACCCATTAACCTATTATTGTTGAAATCCTCTTACTTAATTTACCTTTTTATCGAGATTAAATTTAATATTATTACCTCACTATGTTCCCATTTTTTGTTACTGAATCATGAAGTATGATTTCTGTATTGTATTGACTTGATTTGTTCTTAAAAAAATGTAATTCTTAGTAAGCTAAAGTTCTCATGAACTCATGTAAAATAGTTCTAGATATTTGTTTGTGATTCAGTAATTAAGTTTTTGATAGTGGGGTAACATATTGAAATTATCTCGATTCTAACCCCTGTTCTTTAGCTTGTATCCATACCTGTAACCTAAACCCCATTACAACCATGCAAAGACCTTTTGATTAGTGTATCATATCATTTACAAGTGGTGGAGATTTGATTTTTATGAAAGCTTATGGTAATAACTTTTCATGTTAGACAATCGAGTGCTTAATCTGGAACCTTAAACACTTTGAGTGATTTGAGTCAATCTTTAGTAAGGATGTCATATCTTGTATATTTAGGACTAAAGTTGATTACTTAGAGGAAGGAGATTACCTATGATTTTTATTATCAAAATATCCGATTTAGATTGTTTGAGGCTTTTAATGCCCCTATAGTTAAATTCTTATTGTATAATTTTCCATGGAATAGTTTGTAACATTATCAATATTGATCATGTGATTGAAAAGAATGAATTCTAGCAGTAAATGAGAGTTTTGCTTGAGGACAAGCAAATGCTTAAGTGTGGGGGTATTTGATAAACGTTAAATTATACATAGTTTTACTCCAAATACTTAGCATTTTATGGATGTTTACTACTATATTTGTGGATTTTGGTGCTCTTAATCTGGTTATTTCATGTTTTTTACTCAGGAGAGCACCAAGAGTCAAAAGGAGCCAAAAACAAGCTAAAAAGGGACAAAATGGACCAAATCGAGAAGATTACACGGCCTAAGCCTTGCCACACGGGCATCTCACATGCTCGTGGCCTTGGGGGTGTCGACCAAGGTTTACACGATTCAAACGGCCTGCTCATTGAGCCCACACGACTGTGGCAATTTAACGGATCGAACACGGCCTGGTAATTACGTCACACGGCCGTGGCACACGAGCGTGTCCCTTTTTCAAAGAGTTGTATTTTACACGGAAAAGGGTACTTAGGGAGGAAGAAAGCCAATCCAAAGCCTATATAAACACCCTAAGTATGACCCAGAGGGGAGGCCTCTTCTAGAACTTTTCTGGAATACAGAACCACATGCCAGGAATTACTTGAAGGAAGCCAGACGATCTATCCCAAAAGCCGAAGCTACTCCAAGACTGAAGATCTCTCTCAGAATTCCTTCAAAGGTTTTAGAGTTTTCTTTATATTTTTTTATTTTTATACTTTTGAGATGTACTCTTATTTTATTATGAACTAAACCCCTTAGATACCTAAGGGGGATAAAACCTATGATGGATCTTGTTATTATTATCTGAACTGTATGATAAATACTTGATTTGTTCTTAATGCTTGAGTTAATATTTTGGGTATTAATTCATGATTTGATGTGCTTATTCAGAGGAGGAATAGACCCTGCCTAAGAGTAGATTTGGCATAATTAAGCAGAGTTGATCGAACGCCTAGAAATAGGGTTACGAGATTTTGCCGGATCAGGGTGAAACATAATATGGGAGTCCATAGAGTGATTTATTGCTTCCCTAGGGGTTTTAATTAAGAAAGAAATTTCGATTAATTCAACTGACGATTAGACGTTATTAGTCTCGAAAGGATAATAACATAGGTTAGGGAGTCTCACGGATCAAGTCAAGTGCTGGATTCCTCCTTCGGTGTTGTCTTCATCAATTGCTTCTCTTTAAGCCTTTTTTCAAATTTTCTCTTCACTTTAATTAAATTAGTTAATTAGTTTAATAAACAAATCCTTTTATTCGTAGGCTAGATAATAAAAAGATAGTTATTACTGGTACTTTTGGTTCCCTTGGGTACGATATCCCGGTCTTGCCGTTACTATACTATTGTTCGATAGGTGCGCTTGCCTTTTCGTCGTAATAATAGTTAGTCTAGGTTTGATCTTCATTATAAATATTTATTACTTGTTACGAATCACACGATCACATTATGAACTCGATCAAGTTCTGGTGGTAAAGCTAACTGATAAGCAACCAGTCCAATTATTTCTATAATCTCATATGGTCCAATGAACCGTGGACTTAGTTTTCCTTTATGACCAAACTGGAGAACTTCCTTCCAAGGTGACACTTTCAAGACTACTTTTTCACCGACTTGAAATTCTATTTCTTTTCACTTCAAATCAATAGGAATTTTGAAGATCAGAGGCTGCTTTCAAACTGTCTCAAATTACTTTCACTTTTTTTAGTCTCTTGGAACAAGTTAACTCAATGTAACTTTTTCTCACTAAGTTTTTTCCAGTACAATGGAGTTCTACATTTACGACCATACAAGGCTTCATACAGTTCCATTTTAATACTAGACTGATAACTGTTATTATAAGCAAATTCAACCAAAGGAAAATACCTTTCCCAGTTACTTTCAAACTCAAGTATACAACACCGAAGCATATCTTTCAAGATCTGTATTACCCATTCAGATTGACCATCTGTCTGGGATGAAATACAGTGCTAAAGTGTACTGAGCACCCAGAGCTTTTTGTAATTTGCTCAAGAAATAAGATGTAAACTGAGGATCTCTATCTGAAATAATAGAGACAAGCACTCCATGCAATTTGAAAATCTTAGAACCATATAATTCAGCCAATCTGTCTAAGGAATAATCCATACATACCAGAATAAAGTGTGCAGACTTTGTCAACCGATCAACAATTACCCAAATGGCATCTTTCTTCTTTAGAGATAGGGGTAGCCCCAATACAAAATCCATAGTAATTCTTTCCCATTTCTATTCTGGTATAGTAACTGGCTGTAACAGTCCAGAAGGAAATTGATGTTCAACTTTTACTTGCTGACATATCAAACACTTAGATATGAACTCCAAAATATCTCGTTCCATTCCAGGCTACTAGTACATCTTTTTCAGATCATTGTACATTTTATTACTAGAAGGATGAATAGATATGTTACCATTGTGAGCTTTATTCAAAATCTTCTGTACTAGTTCTGAACTTTTCGGTTTACGTACTCTGCCTTTGAATAATAAATAACCATCAGTCCTGATTTGAAATTCTGAGTCAGAAGTCGATTCACTTTGTACTCGTTTTGCTTGCAACTTACTATCATTTTTCTGAGCTTCAGAGATCTGTAGCAAAAACATTGGCCTAGCTTTTAACTCAGCTATGATTGAACCATCATTAGACAATTACAATCGGGTGTTCATTGCTAGCAAAGTATACATGGATTTTCTACTCAAAGCATCCGCTACCACATTGGCTTTTCCTGGGTGGTAGTTAATAACAAGATCATAATCTTTCAATAACTCAAGCCATTTGCACTATCTCAATTTCAAATCTTTCTATGACATCAAATATTTCAGACTTTTATGATTGGTGAATATGTGACATTTTTCACCAAATAAGTAATGTCGCCAGATTTTCAATGCAAATACTATGGCTGCCAATTTGAGATCGTGTGTCGGGTAGTTCTTTTCATGTGGCTTTAGCTGTTGAGAAGCACAGGATACTACTTTACCATCTTGCATCAAAACACAACCTAAACCATTCAATGACGCATCACTGTAAACAATAAATTCCTTACCCGATTCTGGTTGAACTAACACTGTTGCTTCTGTCAATAAAGCTTTCAATCTGTCAAAAATTTGTTGGTATTTATCAGTCCACTCAAACTTTACATCTTTCTGTAGTAAATGATTCATCGAAGAAGCTATTATTGAAAAACTTTTTCAAATCTCTGATAATAACCAACTAGTCCCAGAAAACTTCAGACTTCAGACACATTCTTCGGTGGCTTCCAATTAACAATGGCTGAAATCTTATTCGGATCTACCCTAACACCTTTAGTAGATACTATATGCCCAAGAAAACTAGCTTTCCGTAGCCAAAATTCACATTTACTGAATTTGACATAAAATTGTTTCCCTTGCAGAGTTTGCAACACTATTCTCAAATGTTCATCATGTTAATTTTCATATCGGGAATAAACCAAAATATCATCTATAAATACCACCACAAATGTATCCAAATATAGGCTGAAAATTATGTTCATCAGATCCATAAACACTGTAGGTGCATTTTTCAAGCGGAATGGCATCACAAGAAACTCATAGTGCCCAAACCTAGTTCTAAAAGCTGTCTTTGGCACATCTGATTGTTTTGCCCCTAGTTGATAGTAACCAGAACAGATATCAATCTTTGAAAATATAGTGGCACATTTTAACTGGTTAAAAAAATCATTGATTCGAGGCGATGGATACTTATTATTTATTTTAACTTTGTTGAGCTATCTATAATCAATGCACAGCCTCAACGATCCATCCTTCTTCTTTAATAGAACTGGAGTACCCCAAGGTGAGAAACTAGGTCGAGAAAAACCTCTGTCAATCAATTCTTGCAACTGTACTTTCAGCTCTTTCAATTCAGTAGAAGCCATTCTGTAAGGTGCTATAGGTATAGGTGTTGTACCTAGAACAAGATTTATAGAGAATTGCATTTCTCTATCCAGTGGTAAACTAGGTAATTCTTTTGGGAATACATCAAGAAATTCACATACAACGGGCATTGACTGAATTTTGACTCAGACACTTTAGTATCCAACACATATGCAAGATAAGCGTCATAACCTTTTTTGACATATTTTTTATGGAGATACTGCTAAAATCACATTAGGTAATCTATCCAGTTTATCAGATTCAATATGGAATAATTCACCATTCTCACATTTTAATATAATCTATTTCTGCTTACTATTCACCACTACATCATATTGGGTTAACCAATCCATTCCCAAGATCACATCAAATTCATCAAATGGTAATAACATCAAGTCAGTCGAAAAGCAATAACCTTTTACCATTAATGGACAGTTCTTACAGACTTTATCCACCAAAACACACTTGCCTAGGGGGTTTGAAACTTTAATCACAAATTCAGTGAATTCAACAGGTAAATTTTTAACTATCACTAAGTTCGTCATATGTATGAATGTGTGGAACCAGGATATATCAGTATATTAATATCAGTTTGAAGTAGAGAAAATGTACCAGTAATGACGTTTGGTGCAGAGGCATATTTTCTTACACGAATAGCATGTCCTTGCAGGTGCTCGTGCCTCGGATCTAACTGTTGTATCCTTGGTAGTACCTCAACTACCACTAATATTGTCGGGATGACGGGGTGGTCTGCCCTTTGAGACAGGATTACTTGGCTTTGGAGCTGGTTCTATCTCTTTTTCAACTCTTTCTGGACAATCTCTAAGAAAATGGTCAAGTGAACCACATCCAAAATAGGCTCCACTTCTAGACTGACATTCCCCATGATGAAATTTGTTAAAATGTTTACATTTCGGTTTGGGATTACCAACACTACCCACACCGGTCACAGACGGAGATGAAGACCTCGGGTTAGAACGTTGAGAGCCTCGCTCTCTTCCAAAATATCTGATAGAGGTGGTAACATGATCATAATACTTCTTGAACTTCTTAGAAGAAAATGATTGTGAGTTACTCATGGTTCTTTTTCTGGAAACTCGAGACTCTCTTTCAGCTTGTCTTTTTTCCTTACTCAATTCCTCAGCTTTGTGTGCTCTATCAGGTAACACCGCAAATTCCCTTATTTCGAGAATACAAATCAATAACTTGATATCTTCATTTAAACCCCCTTCAAATTTTTTACACGTTTCAAACTCTGTTAGAATCTATTCTCTGGCATATTTGCTCAACCGAACAAATTCTCGTTCATATTCAGACACGAGCATATTCCCTTGTTCGAGCTCTAAAAATTCTTTCTTTTTTTGATTCATGAATCTCTGACTCACATACTTCTTCCTGAATTCAACCTAGAAGAATTCCCATGTGACATTCTCCCTCGGTACTACTGAAGTTATGGTATTCCTCCAATGACAAGTTGTATCTTTCAGTAGAGATACTGCACATTTCAGACATTCAGCAGGTGTACAGGATAATTCATCAAAAAGCCTGATAGTATTTTCTAGCCAAAACTCAACCCTTTCCAGATCGTCATCTGCGGTAGCTCTAAATTCTTCTGCCTCATGCTTACGAATTTTATTTATCGGAGGCTTACCAATTCTAACAGATTCAGCGCCCTGTGGTACCTTAGAAATCAGTTGGGGAGTAGGTGGGGAAGGTCATTGTACAACAGGGTTTGTTCTCAGATACTGGGTAAACCATTCATTCATCATTTGAAAGAAGGCTTGTTTTGCCTCTTCATTTTGGCCATCAAACACTGGCCTTTCACTACAAGATACAGACTCAACTCTTTGAACTAAAGCTGAAGTATTGCTCTCAGCTTCCTCGGATCCAGCTCTAGCTCAGTTGGATGACATTACTATATGAAAAACATGTTTAAAATGATTAGGAGTCATCACACTATCACAACTTATATAATGGCATGTATAGCTAAAATCGTGTTTGCTACGTCAAATCTGAGAATCGACTAAACCGTAGCTCTGATACCAAAAAATGTAACACCCCTAACCCGTACCAATCGTTAGAACAGGGTTTAAGAGTATTACCAGAACATTCAAAATATTTTATAGATAATTCTTATAAATTTATTATTAATTTACTGAGATCATTGAAAACATCCCTTAATTGGACCCTCAAGGTCCAATACGAGCATTAGAATCAAGTTGGGACTTAATCAAAAACTCATAAAATTTTTTGCGACATTTCAAAAATTTTCCAAAGTTGCAAGGCTCACGCGCCCTTCTGGTCTAGGGACACGCTCGTGTGGTCAGGTCGTTTATTACATACGCCCTTGTCCCTAACCCCTGTAACTCTCTGACTTTTAAGGCATGAAGGAATTGAAGTCACGCAGCCAAGTCATAAGCCTGTGTGCTAGGCTGTGTGGCGAATTTAATTTTCAAAATTTAGGTGCAGTTTTCACACGGCCATGTAACACGCTCGTGTCCAAGGCCGTGTCAACCACATGGCTGAGACACGCACCCGGTGTCTCTGCCCGTGTGCCCAATTGTTTCTTAGTTTTAATATGTAGGGGACACACGGCCTGACCACATGCCCATGGGATAAGCCGTGTGTCACACACGGCCAAAAAACACGCCCGTATGTCTACCATTGTGGACAAAATAAGGCCATTTCCTACCCTCATTTGTCACCCAAAACTCACTATTTTTCTACACCAAAACATACAAACACATTCCAACCATTTCAAGCATTCAAATTAAGATATTTTCATCATTCAACATGACATATCATCACATGCAATCATGTTTACAATATTACCTTAGATTTACTAGGCATTAACATAATTTGATCACATGTACTTAACATATCTGTAACAACACAGTTTAGACCCTATTCGGGATAGTGGTTTCGGGACCACCAATCCAAGTTAAAAAATATTTTAATATTATTTGTGGTGTCTACAGCATGTTAATTTATATGTGTGAAAATTTCGTGTGAAAATTTTATCGTTTGTGTGCTTGATTTAGTTAAAAGGACTAAATTGCGTAAAATGTAAAAGTGGCTGGCTAATTGTTAAAGTGCTACATTGCTATTGTTTTTATAATGTGGAGTCCTTAAGATGAAATTTCACCCTTGGAACCATGCATGGATGATATTGGACTTGATATATGTTGTTTGGTTATTAAATTAAAAAGGTTAATATGGTAAAAATGCAAATTAATAATGATATAATAAAATAAAAATTAAAAAAAGGCATGCATTTTGTGTTCATCTTAGCCGAAAGTCAAAAGAAAAAGAAAAGAAAAAAGAGTTCTTAGGTTCGGTCTTGTCCAAGTCCAATTAAGGTATGTATTTAGCTCGTTTTTGATAATTTTTACGTTTTTGAGATCGTTGCTTCGTGTTTTAGCTAGCCCATGCTTGAATTTGTGAATTTGATGATGTATTCATGAATGTTCACTGTTGATAGCTTGATGAATTTTGTGTTTGATGATGAAAAATAAATATATGTTGTTAGATTGTTAAATTTAATTAAGTGATTTTTAGTAAAAATGCCTATTTAGGATTAAATTGCAAATTTTGTAAATTTTGGGGTTAAAATGTGAAATAAATGAAATAAATGGGTTACTAGGGACCTTAGTGAAATTTGGCCAAGCATTGGTGTGGTCAAATTTTGAATATTTTGTGTTTTGTGAAATAGGAACTAAATTGTGAAAAATATGAAATGTCAGGGGCAAAAGTGTAATTTGCCCATTTATGTGGTTTTGGATTAATTTGAATGAATGTGAGATTAAATAAGTCAAATTTATATTAATTTAGATCAAGAAAATAGGAAATCAGAATTGGATCAGGGGAAACTAAAGTTGTCGAATAGTCGTCTCGGTTCATTCGTCTTCTTCCGAGGTAAGTCATAAGTAAATAAATGTCGTTAAATTTGATTGTCTATATTTTAATAGTGTTGAATTGAATTATTACTTGTGTATATGTATATGTTGAATTGAATTAAGCATGGAAGCAATATTTGCAAGCTTGAATCGATCAAGTTACGACATCCAAAAGCCCCGTATGAACCTTAAGAATAGTTAGGATACATATGTCATGACATAGGATTCCGGTATGTGATTTTGTATAAGACCATGTCTAGGACGTTGGCCTCGATTTTTGATTTACGTGTAAGACCATGTCTCAGACATTGGCATCATATATGAGTTCATGTAAGACCCTATCTGGGACAGTGGCATCGAATGTGATTACATGTAAGACCACGTCTGGGACATTGGCATTGTACGAGCTTTTTAACTATTCGAGTATCCTTATTAATTCCAAATGGTTCAACAGGCAATATTGAGTAATGATTGAATGTGAAATCAAGCTAAGAGGTCAGGTATGTGCTAAGTTAAATGATTGGGAAAATAAGGTAAGTGTGTACTTGTGATATATATCTGAAATATGCATTATAAAAGTGAGATTTATATATGTTTATGAGTATATGTATATTCGACCATTGATATTAAAATGTTAATGATTATGAGATATGTATGATTTTGTAAGTATGGTACATGTACATTTGGTTAAGATTTGTTTAGTTCGATCTAGTTAAATTGAATTATGGATGTCATTAAAATGAATTATTTTCTTATGTCTTACTAAGCTATTTAAGCTTATTGTGTGAGTTTTTATTCTTTGTTTTATAGATTCTTGAAAGCTGGTTACGAGCTCGGGGATCGTCAAGGAAATCTGTCACACTATCGATCGTTATTATGGCATTACAAAAGTTTAAAACTATGACTTATGGCATGTATAGGCTAGCCTTTGTGTTAGTTGGTTTTGGATTTGTATATTTATATAAAGCCATGCGAAAATGGCTAGAAATGATGCTTATGATTATGTAGTTTTGATTATGATATATGTTCATGTGGGAAATTAGGTTTCATGGTACTTGTATGTGGTGTAATTGGTATATAAATCAGTTTGGAAATTGTTTAAAATGTGCTTGTCTATTCGGCTATGTGATGATTATAATCAACTTTGTGATTCGGTATTGATGGTTTAAATTATTTAGTCAAGTGTTTTGTAAAATGTTAATTTTGAATTTGTTGTATTGGTCATGTGTGGACTAGGTTAGGCTTTAATAATTTGATTAAAGAATGTGGTTATTTTGATTCGATTTGAAATAGTATGTTGGTATTGGTGATTCGGTTAGAAATGATGAATAATGTGTGAGCATATTCAGCTAAGGTAGTGGACATGTGAAATGGGTGTAATTTTAGTTGTTATTTGTGCTCAAGAGGGTTTAAATTAATGTGGAGTTATGCATATAATTTCATGATGAGTGAAGAGGTATAATTCATCTTATTGTAAAGATTGTTTATGTGTAAAATATATGTGTTTACTATGCAGTGATAATAATTTAATTTAGGTTATTATGCTAGCAGAATAGTTCATGAGGTGAATATATAGATATATGTGGTTTGGCTTGATTATTAAATTTGTAAATTGAGTATACTTTGATTTGTAATATGTGCTTTAAAATGGTTTATATTAATTAGTTAAAATGAGTACATGACTTTGATGTCTGAAAAATTTATATTTGATTATTTGGTGAGGTTGTTTATACCAAATGTGTTTTGTTTTATATGTCATGTGATATTGCATAATAAGTATAATATGCACATGTATTGGAATAAAATGTTTGATAGTCAGTTTTTGAAAATGTTTGTTTTGATATATGTACGATATATGTCATATAATAATATAGACTTAAATAATGTAGTAATATGTGATGGATGTGAATATTGTAGTACTATGATTAGAAATTTGAATTGGATAAGTGCATTGATGTGGTTAATTTGCGAAGCATGAAATGTAATGAATACCTGTTTAAGCTGTGTTTTGTCAAATAATGCCTCGTAACTCTACTATGGCGACGGATACGGGTTAGAGGTGTTACAATAACACATTTGAATATATATATTAATAACCTATTTAATCATACCAAAATAAGCCATTACTAGCCATTCCAATGGTTAGGTCACAAAACAATTATCAAGCTACTAATGGTCAAGTTGTCCTATACATGTCATTATACCAAAATGATTTTACTAAATATACCCAAAATGACTAGTTGATAGTGTGACGATGCTCCAATAATCTTCCAACCTTCGTGAGCTTCTGAACACTATCAAAAAGGGAAAAACAAACGGAGTAAGCATTACATGCTTAGTAAGTTCGCATAATGAAAACTAAACTTACCAATCTCGTTTATTAAATCTAAGCATACAATAACAAGTTTTCCATCCATTTGGCTAAATTGCCTAAACACATGCATCCAATCAAACATGTTAGTCATAAATTTTACATATACATCAAGAAGAATAGATGAACTCATCATGCAATACTCTTTCAAAACATTATCATTTCATCTCATAATTCTCATGTTATGTCTAGAGTTATATGTCTGTTGAATCATTGAAATTCCGATGGATGCTCAAGTAGTACACTCGAGGTGTATGATTCCATAATCCATCAATTCTTATTCAATAAAACCCATTAGGGCACTTAATCAAGGAACACACTTTCGAGCAACATATCGTATAACAAGATTACCAGTCCAGGCTAAATCCTTTATATAATGCATGCTCAAAGAGTTCAATTAGGGTTACCAGTCTAGGCTAAACCCTAGTCATAACGTATACTTGAGAGGTATTATATTAGGATTACCCATCTGGGATAAATCCTTTACATAATAAGGTTGATAGGATTACTCGTTAGAGCTAAATCCCGTTCGCAACAAATGTAAGACCTTATTCGTTTCAGGAAAGCGCAATATTCATCGGAATTCAATAT
This sequence comes from Gossypium hirsutum, assembly GCF_007990345.1. NCBI lineage: Eukaryota > Viridiplantae > Streptophyta > Magnoliopsida > Malvales > Malvaceae > Gossypium > Gossypium hirsutum. The sequence goes on from NC_053436.1 coordinate 93,236,880, forward strand.
TCAATCCGGACTTAACCCCTTTTTCACCATATCAAGCATGTATTAGTTCTCTCATTATAGCATTCAAGTAATGTACATAAATAAAAGTCACATTCCATTCAATACAACATTCAATTAAACATATCACATGCCTGATTAAGTTACAAGAACTTACCTCGATACTTGTTCGCGTTAGAAATCTACTAATTCGAAACCTTTTCTTTTCCTCAATCTAACCTCAAATTAATATTGTTTGAATCTATATATATAAATTTAATCATCAATTTCACACATTTCATATTTAAATGGACTCAATTTACGTCTTAGGTAAAATTACCTTTTTGCCCTTAACTTTTCCATAAATTCTAATTTCATCCCTAGGCTCGGAAAATGAAAGTTGTGCAATTTACTTCCTATTCCAAGCCTAACCAAAATCCCATTACAAATTCTACAGCACTTGTATTCATAAAAATTTAGAATTTTTGTCTTCAATTTCACAAGTTTACATTTTAGTCCCTAAATCATGTTTCCATCAAAAATCACTTTGTAAAGGTTGTTTATCTATCAACAACCTTTCATTGTCTACCATAAATTTCTAATTTTCAGCATATACATACTTGACCCATTTTCCATACTTTGATAAATTTTCAAATTAATCCCTCAAATAGAGAGATTAAGCTATTCCGGTTTCAAAAATATCAAAATTACTAAAAGCAAGACAAGAAAACTTACCCAATTAGGCCTTGAAAGTTTCTCTCTCTCTCCTAGGGTTTCTAGGTGTTTTTAGGTTGAAGATGATGAGAAAGTAAGATGATATTTTTCTTTTCATCTTTTAATTAATTTCATATTTTACAATTTCCAATTTAGTCCTTGCCCTTTTTCTATAATTCCATGGATGAGTCACCAAGATTCTACATAATGGTCTAATTACCATATAAGGATCTCTAGATTTGAATTCCATAGATATTTAATCCTTACAGCTACTAGAATTCAACTTTCGCATTTTATGCGATTTAGTCCTTCTCGTAATTAAACACTTAATCGATGAAATTTTAGTATCAAAATTTTCACACGACATGTCTATTATAATAAGAACCATATAATGAAATAAAAATAAACCTTATTTTCGGATCAGATTTGTGGTCCCGAAACCACTGTTCCGATTTCACTGAAAAATGGGCTATTAAAAGCAGTAAGTGTAGGCTTGTAAATGGTTGTTTTTGCAGAGTAGAACATGGATTTGATTAGTGCACCAATTGATGTAGACTCTGAGCCTTTATTTCATAGTATAGAAATTGAGATAGGTGATTTAAGCTAACGGAAAAGGAGTAGTAAAGAGACGGGTGGGTTTGGTGGATCTAATTATGTTAGTGGTATAAGGGGTAATGATAATATAATTGAGTCACAAGTTTAGAGAATGATGAGAAGATGGTCTCTAGTGGTACAGAGGAGTTAGAGGGTGGGCCTGATAATGAGGATAAAGAGATAAAAGGGATTAGAGAAAAATATAGGGAAAAATATAAAGCTTTTAAAGGAAAAAAAAAAGAGAATTGTTATGGTAGATGGCCTTTAACTTGAACTAAATTTTGAAGACCTCACTAGTGAAATTAAGAGGAAGAAAATAAATAGTAGGAAAGTAAATGATATAGAAGCATATTTTGATAGGTCTGGTGGAGATGAAGTTGAGTATTTAGGATCTTCTGAGTTGGGTAGTTATGAAACTGATTCAGATGGTGAGTTAGCTTGTATGAAAAGGAAAGATTTCTTATTTGATACATCAGTCACAATATTTAAATTCCAGCTTGGAATGAGTTTTACTAATAGTTCTCAATTCAAGAATGCTTTAGCAGCTTATACTGTAGCTAAGAGATTTGATATTAACTACATTAGGAATGAGAAGTTTAAGACAAGAGCTAAGTGCAAATCTGATGGTTGTCCTTTTCTTATATATGTTGCTAAGGATAATATTGATGGATTTTTCAAGACTATGACATTTGTGAATGAGCACCAATGTCCTATGACATTTCAAAATAGTTAAGCCAACTACAAGTTTGTTGGAAGGCATTTTCTTAGCATACTGAGAGTGTTACCTCCATTAAAGCTAGTTCAGATGCAAATGTTTGCAAAATAGGAGTTGAAGGTAGACTTGCAAATAAGTGTATGTGGTATAGGTAGGGCATGGGCCTTAAAACAAATTAAAGGTAGAGTGAAGTCTGAGTTTAGTCATTTGTATGATTATGCTTTTACTTTAAGAAAGACAGACCCAATGGCCAATATGAAGCTAATGTTTAAGCGACCTACGATTAATCACACTCCAAAATTTAAGAGAATGTATGTTTGATTTACAACCTTGAAAAATGGGTTTAAGCAATTTTTTAGGCTTGTTATATGTTCAGATGGATGTTTCTCAAAAGGGTCGTACAAAAGTGAGATTTTATCAATTGTCGGTAGAGATGGGCATGATCAAATATACCCTATCGCATAGGTTGTTGTTGAGGTAGATGTTGAGTGGGAATATGATATGCGAATTGTGCAAGTATACACATCGAATCAAGTAATAAAGTGATAAGTGAGTATCATTCCCACGAGGATTGGATGAGTGCTCTTTGTCTAAGTTAGCATAATTGAACATAAAAGGTAAATGTATCGAATGATGTTTAATGAAATTAAAATGGGATTAACACATTAGAAGCGAGAGTAGTGAAGTAGACTAGTAAAGATTACCATTGCAACAAATCACCCAAGAGTACTAAAGACTTTAGCAAGGTTGTAATATTGGTCATGAAGGCTGGGTTTAGTAAGGGATCTGTTCTAACTTGTGAATAATGTCGTGGAAAAACTATGGCAAACATACTGCTCAAGTGGGTACTAATGTGGTTTACCTCTATTGAAAGCAAGACTTAAGGTTATTCACCCCTAAGGCACTATATTTTTATAAGCTAAGGTTAGCAACTACTACTAAAGCTCAACCCTCTAAATCGTATAAGGTGAGGCTCTATGTCTAGAGTTTACATGAGTATTTCACTCAACACTCACTTATATTACGCAACCTTGATCCAGGGAACATAATCATGCAGGTGTCAAGCTATCTTAAGACTTATTGAGCATTTATCAACAGTGTCTTAAGCATTTAAAAAAATGACCATTGTCTAAAGCAGTACTATATAGGCATAATTGTAAAAAACACCCTCAACGTTTGGGGGCTTTTGGTTTTGTGCCCTTAACCTTTTTATTTTTTGATTGACACCCTCAACGTTACGATTTTTTCAAAAATCAGCCCACTTTTAACGGTTAACATGAGTTGACCGTTAATCAAACAGTTGATCAACAGAGTAGCCCATGTGGCATGCCACATAAGCATATGACGTCATAGATGACGTCATCTATTTAACAAAAAATTTTCTCTCATTTTCTCTTTTGCCAAATACCACTTTTTTTCTTTAAAACATATGGTTGCTACCATTTTTTTTCTCTCATTTTCTCTCTGGCTAGAAACCATTTTTCTTCTTCAAAACATATGGTTGGCTTATTTCATCTACAAGAATCTCAAATAAAATGAGCAAACTTTAGAGTTCAACCCTTATTCCTTAAATAAACTTGTTCTTTCTCAAAATAAAACCCGAAACCAACAAAAAAAATTACAAAACCTAGAAACCTTAAAGATGAAAAAGATAAAATTTCAAAAACACCCAATTATGGACAACTAGTTAATATGAATAAAAAGGAAAGAAAAGAGAGAGAGACCCAATTTTCTAAAAGGGAGAGAGAGTTAATACTAATAGATATTTTATTGGCAAGGTGGATAAGATCGGAGAATCCAGAATCGCTATTGCTACTACACCAAGAATCGACATCAGCGTTTCCAGCGTTATTTTCCAAAAAAATCACTAACCATTAAAGCCAAATCATGTTCACTTTCATGGCTAAACCCCCACAAATTAGTATTGTTATTATTACTATTATTCTGATGATCCTCGGGAGATATCCATAGGCTGCACTCCATCTCCAAAACAAACCACCGGCGTAGGATTAGAATTTCCCCAGTCCCTCCTACCAATTTACACCAAGCATCGCGTTCCTGTAATCTAAATGAAGGGCAGGGTGAGGGTGTGTTTTCTTGTGGGAGATGATGGAGGGACGGGGAAAGAAAGAAAGATGATGGAAGGACGCAATAACAAGAAATCAAGTTGTTATTATTTTTATTACCAAAGTAATATGATTGGCCAAAAGGAAACAAAAGTTGAAATTACCAAATGATATGCATCTAGCAACCGTGCTTTTATTTTATGAGCTTTTAATAATGGAGCATAAGACCCCATATGCATGGTTGGAATCAATAGTTAGGGGGGAAGACAGAAAGAGGGAAGAAGAAAAAAAATGGAAATAAAATGAAAAAAAAGTTAAAAAGATGATGTCATATATGACGTCGTAAGCTTATGTGGCATGCCACATGGGCTACTATGTTAACCAACAGTATGATTAACAGTCAACTCACGGTGACTGTAAAAATGAGCTGATTTTTGAAAAAATTGTAACGTTGAAGGTGCCAATAAAAAAATAAAAGGTTAAGGGTACAAAACTAAAAGCCCCCAAACGTTGAGAGCTTTTTTTACAATTATGCCTAATATAAACCATCTTAATCCATAAACATTAATCAAAATTAAAACATCATCCAAAGCAAACCCTAGCTATATTAAGTTAGCTCATTGTTGGGCTACAAAAATTCAAAAACTGAATCCTCAATATACCAAATATTACTTTGGAGTGGAAGAATTGAAACAAAATGCAGAGGAAGAAATCTGGGTTAAAAACTACAATCCCACCTGACTTAGCATCTTATTCCTGAATTTTTAGGTGAATATTCTCCATTCCACATGCATGTGAGGGACCAAGCGCTGAGTGTTCTCATTATTGATTGGGTGTTTGTCATTTTTTCACCAACATTGCCATGGCAACCTCTCATAATGCCTCGATAAACCTCTATCCTCTTCTATCCTTCTCCCTTAAACCTGCCATTCAGCCAAACAAGACATTTCCAAAAGCAATTAAAATTGAATATGCAATAAAGTAATCACCATCTCAAGTTCTTAGATGCACCGCTTGATTAACTAGAATGATCATGCAATTACCTAAAATGAAGCTAATTTTCCTTAAGTACAAGCAATTAATTAAGTCTAAGAGTATGAATTATAACTCTTTTCAAAAGTTATCAGTAGATAACAGGGAAACATGGTGTGATTTGATAAATGCCAAATGTAACATGTTTTAGCTCATTCTTAATGTATTTTTGGATGTTTATTCGATGTAAAATGGTGAATTTTATGCTCCTAATCCTTTAAATTTATGTTTTTATACTTAGGAGAGCATTAGGGAGTAAAAAGAGTGAAAAACGACTAAAAATCAGACTGTGTGAGCCACATGGGCTACCAAATGGCCATGTGCCAGACTGTGTGGATTTCATGAATTGCACTTAGAAAATGCGGAAAAAATGTAATTTTTAGGTTTTTGGGGCATCCTAAGAGATATATATACCAAATATAAGAAAAGAGGAGGAAGCCATTAGATAATATTGAAGAAAACAACTCGAAAAACACCATTGAAGCCGACTCTGAAGTAGATTTTTATCAATATTGAATATCTCCTTTTGGTTTCTTTGAAGTTTATTATGGGTTTTCGTGTTTCTTGTGGTTATACTATCTTTGAGATGTTTTTATTTGCAATTATGAACTAATTTTCTTATTACCTAGAGAGATAAACCTTAGGATGGATTCTGTTATTTAATTTCTATTTTTTATGCAATAAATACTTGGATCTTGTTCTTAATTATGTATCTTTCATTCTTGGTTTAATATTTCTAGACTATTAATCCATGTTTGGTGTGCTTGAATTAGAGGGGGAATAGACATTGTTTAAGAGTAGATCTAGCATAATTGAGTGGAGTTGCATGCAATCCTAGAAATAGGACGACATAAATCTACCAGATTAGAGTCAAATCTAATTAGGGGATCCATACATCGAGTTAATGCGATAATAGGGGTTTTAATTAGAAAGAAATTTTAATTAATCAACCTAGAGTCAGTTGCTTTTACTCTCGAAAGAGATATTAGCATTATTTAGTGATTTCTACGTATCAAGATACTAAGTAAAGAAATTGCATAATTTAGATTGATAATAATAGATGAAATCTAGGTGAAGATTGATAATGACAGATGAAATCTAGGTGAATTCTTTCCTGGGTATTGTTTCGCTTCTTGGTTATTTACTCGATTATTTTCCTGATTTGTTTTTTTTCGTGTTTGTAGTTAATTAATTTAGTTAATTTTAGTTTTAATCAATCACTCCAATATATCGGTTAAATAATAGAAAGACGGTAATTACTATTACTTTTAGTACTCATGGGAATGATATGTTTTCTCATCATAGCCATACTATTAGTTGATAACTGCACTTGCCTTTGCCAAAATTTTAGTTGGTTTACGAGTACATCATGTTTTTGGCACCATTGTTGGGGACTGAAATATTAGGAAAACTTTATTTCTATTAATTTAACCATTTTTTATTTTTATTTTAAAATTTTTATTTTTAATTTAATTTTTATATTCTAATTTTTTTCTTTTGTTTTCTTCTGGCAGGTTCTTTTGATTTATGACCAGAGGAAACTCATTGGATCCATTACTTTTTGACAGTGAGATTGAAAAACTACTCACAGAAATCATAAAGAGGTTAGAGAAACAAGGCAATGTCAACAGAATATAGTAGATGATCAAGAGGAAAATGATATTACTGTGGAGATGGGTGATAATCAAAATAATCAGCTACTTCCTGCACATCCTGCTTCTCAAACTATATATGAATATGCTAAGCCCATTATGATTGAGGGTGAATCGGGTATTGTCAGACCAACTGTTAATGCAAATAATTTTGATATCAAGCCGAACATAATTCAAATGGCGCAACAATATGTTTAGTTTGATGGTTTGCATGATGAAGATCTGATTTGCGACATTTTTAAGATTAATGGTGCTACTAATGATGTCATACGCTTACATTTGTTCCCATTCTTGTTGAGAAGCAAGGTAAAAACTGTGGTTAAATTCATTGTCATGAGGTTCTACCACTACTTGGGTGCAAATGACTAAATTTTTTTATTAAAATATTTTTCATCGGCAAAAACAACTAAGTTGAGAAACATCTCTTCTTTTGTTCAGTTTGATATTGAAACTCTTTACGATACATGGGAGAGATTTAAGGATTTATTGAGAAGTTGTCCTCACCATAGACTACCTTTATGGCTTCAAGTTCAAACTTTTTATAATGGTTTGAACCCTTCAACTAGATAGATGATTCATGCAGCAGCTAAAGGAACATTGAACAAAAAAACACCTAAGGCAGTTGAAGAATTTATTGAGGAGATGGCACTGAATAATTATCAGTGGAAAGTTATGAGAGTCAAACCTATTAATGTAGCCAGAGCTTTTGATATTGATGTTGTTTCTATGTTGGCAGATCACGTTAAAGCTCTTGGTTAGAAAATTGATGGTTTAAATTTTTCTAAGCAGGTGATTCCAGTGATGCAATGAGATGCGAACGAAGTGGGGATGATTAATTCAGAATATTCAAGTCTAGCATGGAGCATGAGCAAGTCGACTTTATGGGTAATAATTCTAGACCTCAAAATAACCCCTATAGCAATACTTATAATGCAAGATGGATGAACCATCCAAATTTTCTTAAGGTGATCAAGGAAATCAAATGTCACAACCCCTTATTGGTTTTTAACAGTCTTATTAGCAAGAAAAGAAATCGAACCTTCAAGAGATGCTTGCTAAATTTATTCTGATTTCCAAAACTCGATTTCAAAACATTGAGACAGCCTTGAAAAATCAGCAAGTATCAATTCATGGACTTGAAAATCAAATTGGACAGCTTGTTAAACTTGTTTTGGAAAGACAGCAAGGTAGTTTACCTTGAGGAGTTACATTGAGGAATGGGAAAGTGTTGTCTAAGCCTGAAAAGAAGTTGAAACAAGAAGTTGATGAGAAAGATGATGGGGTGACAAAAACCTAAAAAATTTAAACATCGGTGCTTAAAGTATATAAACCATCAATCCCATATCCAACAAAGTTGAAGAAAGACATCATGGATGAACAATTTGGTAAATTTCTTGAATTTTTTTAAGCAATTACATATTAACTTACCTTTTGTTGAAGCTATTTCGTAGAAGCCTACGTATGTAAAATTTTGAAAGGAGCTATTGAAAAATAAAAGAAAGTTAGAAGAGCTATCCACTGTGGAGCTCAATGAGGAGTGCTCAGTCGTCCTCTAAAATAAATTGTCCACTATGCTGAAAGATCCAGGAAATTTTACTATTCCTTATTTTATTAGTAGTTTAAACATTGAAACAGCATTGGCTGATTTGGTTGCTAGTATTAATTTAATGCCTTATAAAATGTTCAAGAAACTTGGTCTTGGGGAACCTAAACCCACTAGGATGAGTGTTAAATTAGTTGACAAATCTATTAAATATCCTACGGACATTATTGAAAATGTACTTTTGAATAAATTCATAAACCTTGTTGATTTTTTTTATACTTGACATGGATGAGGATATTGAGGTGCATTTAGTTTTAAGTCGACCTATTTTAGCCACTGCTAGAGCTATTATTGATGTGGGTAATGGTAAACTTGTGTTTAGGGTAGGTGATGATGAGATCATTTTTCAAATTTATGATGCCATGTGATTTTTTAGAGAGCAAGATGATTCGTGCTATTTTATCGATTCTATTGATCATGCTATTCAAAATTCATTGTAGGAAATTGTTCATAAGGACACATTGGAATTGTGTCTTGCTCAAGGAGAGGAGGTTGATGAAGATAATTCTGTGATAAGTGAAATGAAAACTGATTTGGATGGCAATACGTCTCCACTTAGACAAAAATATTTTGAGGCCATTGAGGTAAGTAAAGATTTGAAGAACCTCCCAAATTGGAATTGAAGCAATTGCCGAATCATTTGGAGTATGCATTCGTTGGAAATAATTCCACACTGCCAGTGATTATTGTTTCAGACTTAAAGCCAAATGAGAAGGATGAGTTATTTTAAGTGTTGAAGGAATACAAAAAAGCTATAGCCTAGAAAATTTCTAATATTAGAGGAATTAGTCCTTCTTTTTGCACCTACAAGATTTTAATGATAGATGAGTATAAGCCATGTGTGAAAGCTCAAAGGTGGTTAAAACCCAATATGAAGGAAGTTGTCAAGGTTGAAGTAACTAAAATTATAGATGCTCGAGTTATTTATCCTATTTCTGATAGTACTTAGGTGAGTCCTGTGCAACTCGTTCCTAAGGAAGGAGGCATGACTATCGTGGCTAATGAGAAGAGCGAGCTGATTCTAACAAGAATAGTCATGAGACTGAGAGTTTGTATTGACTATAGGAAGTTGAACAATGCTACAAGGAAAGACCATTTTCCTCTTCTGTTTGTGGATCAAATGTTGGAGAGATTATCTGGTCACATGTATTATTGCTTCTTAGGTAGATTTTCTAGCTACTTTCAAATCCTGATAGCTCCTGAGGATCAAGAAAAATAATGACATTTATATGTCCATATGGTACATTTTCTTATCGAAGAATGTCTTTTGGATTATGTAATGCTCCGGCCACTTTTTAGCATTGTATGTTAGCCATCTTTGATGAACTCATGGAAGACATCATGGATGTATTTATGGATGACTTCTTGATATTCGGTAATTCTTTCCATTTATGCCTTCAGAATTTAAAACGTGTTCAAATGAGATTTGAGGAAATGAACCTTGTGCTTAATTGGGAAAAGTGTCACTTCATGGTTCAAGAAGGAATTGTTTTGGGCCATAAAATTTCTAGTAAATGGATCAAGGTCGATAGAGTAAAAATTGAAACTATCGAAAAATTACCCCCTAATTCAATTAAGGATATTAGAAGTTTCCTAGGACATGCTAGGTTTTGTAGGAGATTTATTAAAGATTTTTTTAAAATAGATAAGCTTTTAACTAATTTTCTAGAAAAAGATGTGTCATTTAATTCCAGTTAGGAATGTTTAGAGGCGTTTACTGTTTTTAAGGAAAAATTAATTAATCCCCAATTATGGTTGCACCTGATGGAAATTTACCCTTTGAACTAATGTGTGATGTGAGTGATTTTCCAATAGGTGCAGTACTTGGACAATTATGAGACAAGCATTTTCAGTCGATTTATTATGCTAGCAAGAATTTAACAGATGTAAAAGAGAATTACACCACTACAGAAAAAGAATTGCTAAATGTGGTTTTTGCATTTGATAAATTTAGACCTTGTTTAATATTGTCTAAAGTTGTTGTGTAAACTAACCACTACACTCTTTGCTACCTTCTTACTAAACCGGAGGCAAAACCTCGACTTATAAGGTGGATTTTATTGTTGCAGGAATTCAATTTTGAGATTAAAGATAAGAAATGAGCTAAAAATCATACAGTAGGCCACCTCTCAAGGCTCAAGAATCCTTACCTTGAAAAGCTTAATGAAAAGGAGATAAATGACTAATTTCCTGAAGAATGACTATTTGCGGTAACTAATTCTGACGGCCCTAGCTTTGAAGATATTGCGAATCATTTGGTTGCTAGCGTCTTACCAAAATGTTTGAATCATCATCAAAAGAAGCGATTCTTTGCTAATGTGAAAATCTATTTTTGGGAGGATCCTTTTCTTTTCTATGTGTGTGCAGATCAAATAATTCGAAAGTGTGTTACGGTACTGGAAGTGAATAAAATTTTGGACCATTGCCATTTAGGACTGACAAGAAGACATTACAATGGGATTAGAAAAATGCACCCACATTGTTTAAAGATGCTAACAAGTATGTTTTTCTTGTAATAGATGCCAAAAGATAGTTAATATTTCCAAATGTGATGAAATGCCTCAAACTTACATGCTTTCTTGTGAAATTTTTGACATTGGGGGTATTGATTTTAATAAGTTGTTTTCTAGTTCTTATGCCAATAAATACATACTTGTAGCACTAGATTATGTGTTGAAATGGGTTTGATGCTCAAGATTTACCAACTAATAATGCTAGGATGGTAATTAGATTTCTTAAGACATTGTTCTCTCATTTTGGAACACCTCAAGCAATCATTAGCGAATGGAGTACACTTTTTTGTAACGGTAAATTTGATAACATCTTTAAGAAATATGGTGTACATCATAGAACAACTACCCCTTATCACCCTCAAAATAGTGGACAAGAGTGTTGAACCGAGAATTGAAATGCATTCTAGAGAATATCGTAGAGACAAATAAGAAATGTTGGGCATTAAAATTAGATGATGCTTTATGGGCTTATAGGACTGCGTATAAAACACCCATAGGAACGTCTCCTTACAGACTTGTTTATGGGAAGGGTTGTCACATACCACTAGAATTTGAACATAAATCATTTTAGGAAATTAAATTTCTAAATTACGATCCTAAACTTGTAGGTGAAAAGAGACTATTGCAACTAGATGAGTTAGATGAATGGCAAGAAAATACTTAAGAGAGCTCAAGATTGTACAAAGAAGCAACAAAGAAATGCTACAGCGCTCATTTAAAGTAGCCCAAACAATTCACAATTGGAGATCGAGTGGCTTTATATAATTCAAGGCTCAAATTGTTTTTTGGAAAGCTGAAATCGAGATGGTCAAACCCATTTTTTGATAAAAACTATTTTTCCCTATGGTACAATAATGGTAACACATCCTGAATACGAAAAATTTAAGGTAAACAGTTATTGACATAAATCTTGTCTTGGTGGTGATATTAATAACGAGTGACAGGAGCTCCAGCTCCAAGATCCAAATTAATTGTAAGCTTAGACTTTAAATAGATGCTTCTCGAGAGGCAATCCAAATGTTTAAATTTTTATTTTCCTTAATATTTTTGCATGTTGAGTATGTAAAAAAAAAGGGCCACACAGCCTACGAGATGGCCGTATGGGACAGACAACCAGAGCACATGGCTGTGTCCTAAGCTGTGTGGATATTGGAGCTAATTTTTCCAATTTTCCTTCAACACACATGAAAATAGAAAGTTACACGGGCTGGAGACATAACCGTGTGAGACACATGATCTGGAGTCATGGCTGTGTGTTTCACACAGCCTATCACATGGGCATGTGTAAGACCGTGTGCCCCACATGGCCTCACACACGGGCGTGGGAGAAGTGAAGGATGATCACACATGACTTGGTACATGGCCCTGTATGACACACAACCTAGACACATGGGCATGTCCAAGGCCATTTGGAAATTGGGCATAGTTTTGTTCTTTTTCAAAGAATCACACGGGGTAAAATGACCCACACGGTCTAGAGACTTGGTCCTGTGTGGCACACGATCTTGACACACGGGCGTGTTCTAAGTCGTATGAGTCCTGGAACTTAATTTCTTTCAATTTTGAAATGGCATATGGCTTGAGTGGCCTTACACAAGCACGAGAAATAGTTGTGTGGCCCAGCACAAGCCATTACACAACTGTGTCCTATATTTAACCCTAGAATTTTCATCCTTTTTTTTAGTTTCACTTTTTTTACGTACCCTAACTAGCCGTCGAAACCCTTCCTTTCCTACTTTCATTGCTGTCGATGTTTCCCACCCACCCCATCACCATTCCCCATCTTTTCGCACAATTACCACCATACCAACCCCTTCCTTCAAACCCTGCACCTCCATTCCATGTGACCATTGTGCGAACTCCTCCCCTTTTCCCCTTTTCCCTTTGTCTTCACCAGCCCCCCTTCGGTCTTCCACCACCAAGATCCCCTCCATTCACTAACCTTAACGCTTCTCCCCCTTCCCCTTTCATTCATTCGATTAAAGCTCACCCTCACACCTACAAGTGTCCATTGACCACTCTAACCTTTTCCCCCTTTCCCTCATTTTCCTTCATTCATCCACTACCTGTTGCAATTCTGCCTTCTTCCTCAATCAATCCTTCGCATCAACTTCGCCAGCCATTTCACCTATATTCGCCAACCATTTTCGTACTGATAAATCTTGAAAAGAGTTATATTTCATTCCTTTAGACCTAGCTAATTGCTTGCCAGAATAGGGTTACGGATCATTACTAGAGTTTACAGATCAATTACAGAAAAATTCATATAATTTACTATTCATATCCAAAATCAATCATATTCTCCCTTAAATGGTCTCTCAAAACCCAAAATATACACTTAAAATAAGTCGGGACTAAGCCGGGAACTCATAAAATTTTACGAAATTTAAAAAGAAATTCTTAAGTGTAGAGGACACACAACCGTGTGCCAGGCTGTGTGGCTCACACGACCAAGTGACACGCACATGTCCCAGACCTTCGATGTGAGGCATGCGGCCATGTTCCAACCTGTGTCCAAATTATGTTACATATTGACTTAAACATGGCCGAGCCTCACCCCTGTGTGTTAAGCTGTGTGAGCATACTGACTTGCATAATTAAGGTGCAGGGTTCACATAGCCAAGTCAGAAGCCCGTGTGCCAAGCTGTGTGACACACACGGCTAAGACACACGGCCATGTCTCTGCCTGTGTGAAAATACCTGAGCATTCTATTTTGAAATTTTAAGATGCAGGGGACACACGCCTTTGTTCTAGGTCGTGTGTCACACACGGCCAAGACATCTACCCGTGTGGAACAAAATAGGCCATTTCCAAGGCCACTTTTCTCACCTAAATTTGCTTTCATCCTACAACAACACTTGAATACATTCACCAACCAATTCAATATATTAAAACCAAGCCAAAACTAATCTTATGTGTAATATATCATCACATGTATTTAAGTATTTAAAAACATACCTATTTGTATAATCGTATAAGTTTATAAAAATTCAATCTATCATACCAAGCACGTATATATTAAACATGATATAACCTTCTACACATACATCAAACATGTCATCACTAGCCATTCCAATGGCTAGTTACTACCAACAATATACATGCCATCATTGGCCAATTTAACCTATACATGCCATTGTACCAAAATAAGTTTGCTATTTATACGAAAACAAACAGAAGGATAGTGTGATGATGCTTCGACCAATTTCCAACTTTTACGAGTTTTCGAGCACTATAAAATAGAGGAAAATAAACAGAGTAAGCATATAATTCTTAGTAAGTTCGTATAACAAGAAATTAACTTACTAATCAATTTCATTTAAAATAAGCACTCATAGTACATCCAAATCAGTAATATCAATAGCCTAAACACACATAAATCTTCACCAAGCATGTTAGTTATGTAAATTAATATAAATACCAAGGAATATAGATAAGCTCATCAATATACCATTTCCTCATATATGTATCTATCACTTCAAGTATCAAATAAACAAATGAGTATCATATTCTTGTATTTCAAGTATTTGTTTTTATAATATTTCATCATGAATTCATATCATTTCATACAAAACTTTACCCCTTGAATCATTTAAAATATCGATGGATACATGGGCAGTACACTCAAAGTGTGCTACAGGGTAAGTCTATCAACTCATATTCAAGAGTGATTGTAAGAGCACATAAACAAGAAGCTTATTCGAGCTAAAACAGAAAGCTCACAAGATCCTTATTTGGGAAGCTCGTGCGAGCCTATAACAGGTAGCTCTGAAGAGCCATTAATCAGGAAGCTCCTGATAGCCATATATCAGGAAGTTCAAGTGAGCCATATCAGGAAGCTCCAGATAGCCATTATTCAGGAAGCTCACAAAGAGCCAATTAACGGGAAGCTCACGAAGAGCCATATAATGGAGAAACTCATAAGAGCTAAGGTGTGTCCACAACAAATGTAGAATCACAACTTATCGGGACGCCCCGAAGAGCTATAACAGGAAGCTCACAATAACCATTTAACAGGAAGCTCATGAGAGCTAATAACGGGATACTCTTTCGAGCTATGGTGTTTCTGTAACATATGCAAGACCTCAACCAATACAAAAGCCCAGTATCCAATCGAATTTCATGTATTCAAACGGGATTTATTATTTATCGGGCATTATCAGATTTATGAATTTATTTCCTAAACATACCAAATTCATAACTTAACATTCACACGTACAACATTTCACTCAAACGTGTAAATATACACAATTTAGTTACACAAACTTACCTCGACACTTGTTCGTACACAAGAATCTGCTAATCCACTACTTTTTATTTTCCTCGATCCAACTCCGTACTAGGTCTATCCGAATCTATACAAGTAAATTTGACTCAATTTAATACAATTCATATTCAATTCAACACAATTGACATTTTAAGAAAAAGTACCATTTTGCCCCTATACTTTTAATTAATTTTGATTTCGTCCCTAGGCTCGGAAAATGAAATTCATGCAATTTAATCCTTATAACAAGCCTAGCCAAAATTTTCATATAACATTTACAGCCCATGTATTTTACAAAAATCAAAAAATTTTCATGAATTTTTCATCTTTTCAATTTAGTCCCTAAATCACAATTTCATGAAAATTTCCTTTATAAAAGTTGTTTATCTATCAACAATCTTTCATTTTCTACTATAAATTTCAAAATTTCAGCATACTCGTCCATGGGAGAATTTTAATACTTTGATAACTTTACAAATTGATCCCCAAAATAGCTAGATTAGGTTATTACAATCTCAAAAATATAAAAATTACTAAAAATGGGATAAGAATGCTTACCCAATTGAGCCAATTAAGCTTTCTTGAACTCTTTTCTCTCAGCTAGGGTTTCCATGTATTTTAATTTGGGGATGATGATGAAATAAGATGATATTAATTTATTATCATATTTAATTATTTCAATTTCTAATTTAGTCCTTTTTTTATTCAATTTTCAATGGATGATTCATCATAAATATCCACTAACTTCTCTTAATGGTCTATTTGTATTATAGGGACCTCAAATTTCGTATTCCATAGCTATTTGATCATTCTAAATACTAGAATTAAACTTTCACATTTTATGCAATTTAGTCCTTTTCCCCTAATTAAACATGAAATCGGTAAAATTTTCTTAATGAAATTTTCATATGAATTCTCTACCATAATATAGACCATGCAATAATATTAAATTAATTTTTCTTTCAGACTTGGATTTGTGGTCTTGGAACCACTATCCTAATTTCACTGAAAACGGGTTATTACACTTGTACTTGGGTACATTTAGTGGCATTTTAGGACATTTAATTAGTATTTTTATGATTTACATTAGGAGCTTGGACTATGTTTACATGTTAGATACTTTTAACTGCGTATGAAAGGGTTGTGTTTGGCAGTTTGGTAGGTGCAGGATGTGGAGAAAGAAATAAAGGAGTGAAGGATTGTCGAGGAAAAAGGATGGACAATTTTCCACCTTGTATTCCATGGCAATTTTAGGAAGATGACCGAGTCAACATTCAGCATATACCAGTTTCATCCCAAATCTACTTCTACAAGAAAAATCTGCCTAAAAAAAGGAGAAGATATCATGGGTTGTTGGAGTTACCCTAGGAAGAAATGCTTATAAAAAGCCAAATGAGGAAACATTAAGTAGGGAGATCTAGAGGCAACAATAGAGGATAACGACTCTATAACAGCACGATTTTGGGACTAGTCAGAATAGTGGTTTTGAAAACACTAACTCAAGGTCAGAGAAATTATTTTTAATATTATTTTATGTGTTATAGCATGTTTATATGAGTGCATGAAAATTTCGGTGAAATAATTTTAGCAATTGCATGCTCAATTGCGAAAAAAGACTAAATCGCATAAAGGACAAAAGTTTTATTTCATTACCTAAAGGTGTTAAATGGTAAGAGAATCATAATTAAGGGTTTTTAAAGGGAAAATAGACGCATTTTATAAAGGGTGGCTAGCCATAGAGATAAAGGAAATAGAAAAGTCAAAATTAGATGAAGTTGGTGACCTATTTTGTCTAGAAATAAGATTTAAAAAAAAGACTTCATCTTTTCATCCCTTCTCTTCACCACCAAAAATTTTAGCCATTTTAAGGGTTTTGGAGCTTCAAAATTTCAGCCACTCTTTACTCTTACAAGTAAGTGATTTTGATGGTCTTTCTTGACGATTTTTGTATTTTTGGGACCCTTGTAACATTAGATAGCTAATGAGGGGACTATTTTGCAAAATGGTTGAAAGTTTAGGGTTTTTCCATGAGATTACTCATGTTGTTTCCTGAAATTTATGGAATAAAATGAATCATGGTTGTTAAATAAACAACTTTTGTGAAGTAGTTTTCATGAAAACCTTAACTAAGGACCATTTTGCATAAGTTATAAATTATGTGGAAATGTGTGAAATAATTGAAATTTTGAGATGCTATAGGCATAAAGTAGTTTCGACTAGGCTTGGTTAATGTGAAAATTTGATAAAAATTGATTTACGAGACTAGGGGTAAAATCATAATTTTGTGAAAGTCTAAAGGCAAAACAGTCATTTTGCCAAAATATGAATTATGAAATGCATTGATTAATATGATGATTAAATTAGTGAATTTTTTTATCATTTTAGATCAAGAAATATGAAATTCGAACGTAGACAAACTAGTAGATTAAATCCAACTAGTCGTCCACTTTTTGTATACCGAGGTAAGTTGTACGTAAGTAAGGCAACTTTATCGCTATTTTGTGTTGAATAATCAATTTTACATAATATGGTTGAATGTGATTATGAATAATGCATGATGAAATTAATGTGGTAAATTCCCGGTTGAACCTAGGAATAGATTGGATATCCATGCCATGACATTTGGGTGATATGTGCGCTAGTGTAAGACCATGTCTGGGACATGGCATTGGCCACGATATTAGAGCCAGCGTAAGACCATGTTTGGAACATGGCATCGGCAATGTTATGAGAGCCAGTGTAAGACCATGTTTGGGACATGGCATCGACCACATTATCAGAGCCAATGTAAGACCATGTCTAGGACATGGCATCGGCATTGAGACGAGAGCTAGTGTAAGACCGTGTTTGGGACATGGCATCGGCCTCGACATGTGAGCCAGTGTAAGATCGTGTTTGGAACATAGCATTGGTAATTCACCCTATTGTGTAAAGCTTGTCAGATATCCTTTAGTATTCCAAAGGGTTTCACGGGTTATTTTTAAGGCTTATTATAAAGATGCGGAATGATATATTCATGTTGTGAGTGGTACAGGTTTTTATTCGAAACTCATGAGATATGAGTCTAGTTATATTTCCGTGATGGTAAGAATGACATGAGTAAGTTTTAGCTATGAAAATGATTTTGGGGCGATATTGTAATCTTTGGCTTATACTTGTGATATATAAGCATGTAGTGATATTTATCTTTGTTCAGTCAAGAATGTTTTGTTGATTTATAATATGCATGGTTGATCTTGTTACTTATTTATAAGCAACTTACTAAGCTTTATGCTTACTCCCTCTCTTTTCCATCTTCATATAGTGCCGCCAAGCTAGTAACGGGGATCAAAGACTAATCGACAAAACTGTAGCCCTAATACCAATTAAATGTAACACCCCTAACCCGTATCCGCCGCCGGAATAGGATTTCGAGGCATTACCGGACAATATAATATTTATCAAACATTCAATATCACATATCACTCATTCACATACACAAAGTCCCTTAAATAGGTCTACGAGACCTAAAATCATGCTTAAGAGTGATTCGGGACTAAACCGATCACATATAAAAATTTTCGAACACTTAGAAAAATTTCATGAAATCATAGGTCACACGCTCGTGTGAACAGGCTGTTTGCCTCACACGACCACCATACACGCCCGTGGTGCAGACCGTGTGAAAACAAGGCATACATACTGACTTGTACCACACGGCCGAAGACACACCCCTGTGCCATGGCCGTGGGAAAACTAAGGAGGTTACTGGTTGGGTTACACGGCAGACCAAACGTTCTTATGTCTAACCCATGTACCCTTCGAAATGGCTACACACGCCCGTGTGCTAGGCCATGTGCCATTTAGGGGGTATACTTATGTCACACGGTTTGTCACACGCCTATGTGTGAGTCTGTGTAACACACAGCCAGTAGACGCGCCCGTGTGTCTGGGCCGTGTCAAACCTGTAGGGTATACTGACTTGATCCATAGGGATACCCAAGAGACACACGGCCGTGTAATATGACCATGTGTCACACACGGCTGAGACACACGCTCATGTCTCTGGCCGCTTGGACAAAAATAGGCTATTTGAAAAGTCAATTTGCCACCCTATTTCACAAGTACACATAGTTCTCAAAATAGAATCATTTCAATACATATTAATCAACCAAAAACATACCAATTCAATTATACCAAAACCATCTCAATTTACCATTCCTCAAACATTGATAACTAACCAAATCAACATCCATTTAACTATATCCACAACTATGGAAAACTTACCAAAACATGTCAACATATAAAGCATTATATACATCACCTACATCATTTATCAAACACATAACTTAAGCTAATTTAAATGACTAAAAACATGCCAATATTTACATCATTAACAAGCCAATTCACATGGCTAACATCATAGCTCAAAATATACCAAAATAACACTAGCCTATAAATGTCATATACCATATATACAAAGATTTCAAAGTACCAACAAAAATGATCGATAGTGTGACGATGCTCCTAACGATCCCTGAGTCCAAGCTAGCTTTGACTATCTACTAAACATAGACAAATAACACACATTAAGCTTCATAGCTTAGTAAGTTCATAGTTAAGCAATTCAATTTATAAAATAATATAGTTCAACCATTTGCACATTACCTAATCAACATTACATTAACACAAACCTTATTCATGTCTCAAACATAATTAAATACCATTTTATTAAACTTTCTCAATGTAGTACTTGAATAGGTTTCGTACATACCCATATCACCTCGTACTAACCTCTTTCTCAACCACGTCATTTATTTATCCATTGAATCATTAGGGATAGAAATCAAATTCTCACGAATCATAATCGATAAGTACCCATACCATGGCCCGTAGCCAAATTAAGGTAACTTATCCTGGAGTACCAGTACCATGGCCCGAAGCCAAAGCAAGCTATTATTCACACCAGAAGTGCTGATATCTTGGCTCGAAGCCAATGCATTAACTTACTGACATCACATTATCATCATCACTGTACTTAAGGTTTAACCAAAAAGTTTTGCTTATCGATTTCATTGCTGAACACTTCCGTATAGTCGCATTCACCATTCAAACATTATTTACAATCTCATAAACACATTTTATGCAATATCAAAGCATATAACATTCATTTATAATGAAATTAACACCTACGAACTTACCTCGATCGTAGAAACAACGAAACTAGCTGATTAATCAAGTACTTTGTTCTTGCCTCGATCTAAGTTTGAGTTCCTCTTTTCTTGATCTATATGTATTCAAAATTAACTCATTTAATCACCTATTCATCCAATTTCATCCAAAAATATACATTTGGTCATTTTTGCACTTTAGCTCGTAAACTTTCACATCTATTCAATTTAGTCCCTATTTTAAAACAACTCAAAATACACAAAATTTCAACATGCTCATGTTAGGCTGAATTTTCCTTTGGTCCCTAGCAGCCCATTAATTCAATTTATTATAATTTAGACCTCTAAATTTTCCATTTTCACAATTTAGTCCATAATAAGCATTTTTACCAAAAATCACTTAATTAAACCTGTATATCAAACACCAAGCTTGCATAAATCATCGTCAAACATCATAAAACTCATTGGTTCATTAATGGCCTTTCACAAAATCATCAACAATTTCAAAAATTAGGGTACGGGCTAGCTAGTACTCAAAGGAACAATCACAAAAACATAGAAATCATCAAAAATCAAGCTAAAATCGTACCTTAATACTTGAATTTGTCTAGCCGAATGAAAACGCTAGCTTAGCTCCTTTTTCATTTCAATATTAAGTTGTTAAAAAAGATGAATGGAAATGAATTTGGTTTGGTTTTGCTAAATTGTAACTTAATTACTAGATTACTAAAATACCTTTGGTTATAAACATCAATAAACACATGATGGATGGCTATCTTTGTCCACTCACCTTTTAATGGTCCATTTACAACATAAGAGCCTCCTATTTAATAAACCATATCAATTAAGCACTTTAAACAATAGAATGCCACTTTTGCATTTCACGCAATTTAGTCCTTTAGTCAAATTAACCACTTAAATGATAAAATTAGCTCACAAAATTTTCACACATATATATTCACATGCTATAAACACCAAAAATAATATTAAAATAATTTTTCCAATGTCAAATTTGTGGTCCCAAAACCACTATTTCGATTTAGCTAAAATTGGGCTGTTACAGTTCACACGACTTGAGACATAAGCTGTCACAGGGCCTGGTGACACGGCTGAGTGTCATTTGAAATTTCTTAGTGTTTCAAGTCAGTGAGTTACATGGCCCAGCACACGGCCTGGCACACGAGCTTGTAGGCATTTTCAAGAGTCACACGGCTTGGCACATGGGCGTGTAACACAGCTGTGTGACTCTACTTAAAGAGTTACATAGACGAGGACACAGGTTGGCACACAGCCGTGTGTCCCTTTTTTGAATGTTACATAGCCTTGACCATGACACATGGCCTGGCCAACGGTGATGTGACCCCTGTTTTCATATTTTTGCACATTTTTCTTAAAACTTCAGTTTTGTTTCGATTTTGTCCTGAATTACTTCTAAGTTATTTTTAAGGCCTTGAGGGCTCGATTTAGGGAAAAATACATATGATTGAATGGTTTATAATATATTTATTTTATGTTATGTTATAATGTTAAATGTCGGTTGAACGGTAATGCTTTGTAACTCTAATCTAGCGATGGGGATGGGTTAGGGGTGTTACAGGTGGTAAATCAGTGATCCATCGCAAGGAATTTTATTAGAGTTTATGTGTTTAGTTTTTAAACTCTGAAGTGAAGGAAATGTGGGTCATTCCAATGGTTTAGTACTAGAATTAGACTTACAGCATGTTTGGTTGGGTGTAATGGCATAGCAATTACAACCCAATTTCGTGGGCCCACCATAAACCATAGTTTGGTTCAATGGAATGCCTACTACGAGTCTATTCCTTTACGTGTTTAAGCATGTAATAGGGGACATTCCTATTCTATTTCACCCCCACTGAATACCCAATGAATAGCTCTTTCGTTTCCATTTTACCTTCCCATTTTCTCATCTCAAGAAAGCTCTCACTCAGTCCGATCTTAGTCTCGACCTCCCTTGTTTCCTTTATCTCCAGCCAATAGCAGTCCTCCCTCAGGTAAACCTTTATATCTTTCGTCATTCCTTTCAATTTCCTCTTTGCCTCTTTTAGTAGCCCTAAGAAAAAGACTGGTTCAACGTCTTGAAAATAGAAATGGCAAATATGTGTTTAGCCAAAAGGGTTATCTCTGTCTCTATCTAAATCTCTACTCTGCCAAAATTTTCCCCAAATTTGCAGTCGATTCATCTGCATATAGTTATCTCTTCTCCCATTTTGATTTCCTTTTTTTTAATTTTTTTCATTAAATTAGTAGAAATAATAGGTTTCTTTTCAGTGATGTTAGACCATTTAAATTAACTACATTAAATTCTCAAGATCTTACCTTGTTATTATATGAAATCAATTTCGTATATCCTGTATAGTTTTGAAGAGGATGCTAGTTTTATATTGCTAAACTTAATGGTGTGTTATATGGGGCCAAATATAATTGGGAGTGGGGAATGAGAAGTAAGGATTTCAGACAGTTTCTCGTAACTAATGTCCCTTTCTTCTCATGCTTGTAGTGGAAACAAATATGTCGTTGTAACAAATACAACTATAGAGATTAAAGTTCTTGAGAATGTTTTTGACTTTGTTTATAGGGAGAATGGTCGCAATCTAGCTTGCTTAAGAAAGGTAACAGTTTTTTCTTAACTATTTGTTCATTATCTTATTGGCATTGTTCCAAAAAGATGTTTGGTATAGTATTTAATTGGTTAGAGTGGTTATGCTCCTAATTTTATAGAGAGTTATACAATCACCACCTAAACAACTTAACTCTTAATAGAACTTAATGAAGAACTTAGATAACACTACCTAAGAAGAGAAAATCAAACCACATGAATTTGAGACTAAAAAGATTATCGAAGTTAAATTGATTTCACCATATCTACAAAACTTCCCTTGCTAGACATTTATCTTCTATTAAATTGTGCTGAAACTCTTAAAAGTCATTACTTAAGCTTGTGATAACATTTAAGAATAATGAATTATTATCCATTCTTCTTATAGCTTCTCTCTTGTGCTTTTCCTTGCTAGCTTCTCTGGTTTAAAACTCAGGTTTGAGCTTAAACACCCAATCAATTTTTTTTCTAACCTTTTGTAGTTTTTTAGGTTTAATTTGAACTTCTTGTGTTGTTTAAAAACAATATGGAGACAAATAGCCTGTTGGATTCAATTTCCTTTTTGATGAAGGGCATGGGATAAGGATTTTCAAGTGATAAACTTGATATTTGGGAAGAAAATTATAATTAGTATGTGTCCCTTACTACCCCTATTAATATAGTTGTTTGTGGAGTAGGAAGGGAGGAGTAAAGGTCTTTTGATGCCATAATTATGTGTATTTAATATTTGAAGTAACTATACTTTAATAACAGCTGGTAATTAGGTAAAGCTTAATGCGTTTTGCCCTTTTAATTACTTTTCTTCAGTTTTGCTCGCCTTTGGACTATAGATACATACTAATGAATTCTTTGAACTTTGCCATTTAGTTTTTATGTACAAGAGTGCTGGTACCAAGTGTATTTTGAACATACTGTTCCTTGCTTGCTTTGTTTGATTTACCTTGGGGGAGGATTAAAGAATTAGAATTAGTAGCCTTTGATTTGTTAACCAACCATTAATTTGACACTACCTAACATGATATATTTGTTTCATGCTTTTCTGATATACTTGCAATGACATCTAGAGTTTGAGCATGATATATTCATTCTAATATATTTTTTCAATGTTATATATATATTCAAAGTCTTTGTCCATTTTCTTAAAACAGTGCTATTATATGTCTCTTGTTTCATTGAAAATTTGATAACTCTTTTTTTCTTCTTATCAATTCAATTGCTACTATCTTTGATTGGTTATGATAATATTTAAGAATAATGAATTATTATCCATTCTTCTTATAGCTACTCTCTGGTGTTTATCTTTGTTGGCTTCTCTAGTTTAATACTCATGTTTGAGCTTAAACAGCGCATCAATTATTTTAAAATTATTTTGTATTTTTTATCGGTTTAATTTTTTCTAATTTTTTTCTCAGTTTAATAGAAGTATTGACTTTTAATTGGTTATACTATGGATTGATAGTATCAATACACTGTCACAACTATGGATTGACTCTTATTTTTTTCTATTTTTTTCTTGATTTAGATAACATGGACAAATTAATAAAATCATACATTGTCGCAATTATTAACTTTTTATTGGTTATATTATGGATTGATAGTATCAATAAAAATTTTAATTTTTTTAGTTCAAATATTAATATATGTCTCTTATTTTCATATAATGTTTTATATGGCATTTTTATTTTATTTATATTATATTCAAGTGCAAAAACTCAAATAAGATCAAGGCTCTTTTGGCCATGATGTTAGAATTGTAAAATAAAATTTAATAAACCAGGATCTATCATGTCAAATTATCAAGAATAAATCAATAACAAAACTAGATGTGGAAGCGTACCTGAATTCATCGATCTCTTGAAATCTACAGATCTTGGAGTTTTGATCTTCCAAATTAGCACACAAGAAATCTTGAGAAGTTGGCTCTTTTTTTTCCAAAAATGGGATATTAGAAAAGTTACCTTGTATGTTATTTGGGGACCACAACCCTAATATATATAACTTTGGCATATTAGCCCCAATTCCTAATTAACCCATCATTAATAATTAAATAATTAAGGCCCAATAAACCCTAACCAAATTAGACCACTTTTAATTTGAGCTAACCTATCATGATAGTAAATAATAACATGTAATTACCCTTATTATATATGTGATGTCCATATTTTCCAACAATCTCCCACTTGGACCACATATATATGTACTAATTACTCTATAATTACATATCACTGTATAACCTTATGAGCTCAAAAATTTTACTATAATATCCAAAAGGTATTCCGAACAAACACATCCATTAATTATGTTAACATAGAACCAAGGTGACTTTCGTTACATATATCGTAACTAAATCCATCCTTGATCACATATATTAACACAACCAAATGACATAGATCAAGTATGGATGTGTAGCATGGAAATTACATGCAATATTATCTAAACATGTCTATTTCCAACTAGTCCTCCTTAAATCTTAGTGTGATCAAACCTTACCAAAACCAGAGTGTGAATAAACCAAATAAACTTTATTTCTGTAGAAAATAAACTTAATATCCGCAAACTAAAATAACTGAAAATGTGTTTATAACATAAAAGCATTTAAAAGTACAAGCTCCCACTAAAACAAAATTTCCTTAAATGGCATTACACCTATATGAGTAGTGTGCTTTTATAAAACCTTAGGTGTAATCCTTAGTAAGCGGATCCGCAATCATGGAGTTTGTCCTAATATGCTTTATAGGCAGCTAACCACTCTAAAATTTTACTTTAACAAGTAGGAACTTAAAGTCTATGTGTTTTCAGTTTGATGTGCTCTTGTTGCTATTGGAATAAAAGACTGCAATTTGTTTTCACAATTTGCGCCTTAGTGACAAAATTTTGAATCCATACTCCATCAAAATCGGAGTCTTTTTACCTAATGATCTCTAACTGATCAGACCTCTGATATGTGAACATGTAATATTTTGTTCTCTGAAAATACCTTATAACCCTCTTGGATGTTATCCAATGATCCAAACCAAGGTTGCTTAAAATATCTGCCTAACATCCCAACAGTGTACACAATACTCCAATGTATACAAACCTGAACATACATTAAACTTCCCACTATTAAAATGTAAAAAATCTTATGCATTTTTGTAATCTCAAAATAATTCTTAGGGCATTAATTGAGACAATACTTATTATTGACAAGTAGTATGTCATTAACATATAAAACCAAATATAGAACCTTACTCCCACTAAACTTATGGTATATACAATTATCGAAAAATTCATCTTTAAACCAAATTAGATAATCATTTGGTAAAATTTGTAATACTATTGACTAGAAGTCTGCTTAAGCGCATAAATGAAGTTCTTTAATTTGCAAATCAATAACTTTGCATCATTAGACACAAAGTTTTCTAGTTGCACCATATAAATGTATGATCAATGTTACCATTGAGAAACCATTAACTTAATATTCATCTGATGCAGCTTAAGGTCAAAATATTCCACTAAAGCCATTATAATCCTTTCTCTAATGGATTTTTTTTAATGACATTTGTTCTTGAGGTTATCGAGTTTGTTTTTTTGGAATAATTTCCTCATCTTGAATAGGGAGTTGTTCAACATTGTCTTGTTGAGGTTCTAAATTCACTTCTTGATCAATGATAGGTATAAGAACCTGAACATCGTCAAAAGTGATAGTAGGAATTGAGTTTGAATCTAATTCCTCCTCAAAAAGTAATATGTCTAACCTTATTTCCCCCTCCAATCTCAACATCCTCAAAATGTTGCAATTCTTGTCTCAAAAATATTCCTAATTATGGGATCATAAAACTCATAGCACCCTGGATTACTCAGAATTTCCTTGACTCTTACATTTTATAGACATCAAAGAAGTCAAAAGTGATGTCATCTCAGCCTTATTTTTTTTAGCCAAACGTTTCTTAATTTCATCAAGGAAACCTTGGCCTGAGTAATTTTTCAGATCTTATGCCCCTAAAGGCTTTTGGAATGATGTGCTTAATGATAATTAGGCTCATGCGATTTGAACGGTCCCACCTCTCAAAATCCCTTTTAACATAAGGGGTGCTTTTCGCAGTGAGAAGTGTCGGTTTTTCTTCCCTTAATGCAAGGTCTACATCCATATAGCCTATAACACCCCAAACTCGGCCTAGACGTTATGGCTGAATCTAACGATGTCACATGGAATGGGGTTTAAAATCAAGATTGACAAGTTAAAATCGTTCCAGTTAATTTTTCTTTGATTTAATTTGGAAAAATGTGAACTAGCTTATTTGCCTTAAAACATGTCTTTTAAGCAGAAGCTTTTAAAACCAATTATTTTACGAAACCAAAAATCTTAGTTTTTAGAAAAACCGTGTTTTGTTGAGTTATAGTTTAAAAATCCATAAAAATAGTATAAAATCCCAATTTAAACCAAATAGTCCAAAGTCCCAACATTACAATAATAAATACACAAAGATAATATAAAATCAAAAGCTGTAATAAAGCAGTTCAGTAGTGGTGGTCACCGTTGAGCCCTCCGCTGCATTGATCCACGTAAGTCTGGGGATTACCTCTACAGATTACAGAGAAAAAAGGGTGAGTTTTCGCAAACTCAGTGTGTAATCCTCACAGAAAACATACATACAGATACACATCAGAAAATAATCAATTACAGACTGGAGCTTAAGCCCGTTACAGATACAGTTTGGGCCCTGGCCTATTCGGATACAGTCCCAGATAAAATTTAGGGCTTTGGCCCATCTCAGAAGCAATATGAAATAGCAGAAAATCAGAATCCTACCCACCAACCTCTACACACCATCTCCGTCCATCCCTACACACCAAGATGTACCGAAACATGGCACATAATAAAAAATTTGCAGTAGGGCTACTAGATAATAGGCTTAATAGCTTTTCAGAAACTTTCTCCAGATAATAATAACCCACCCCGGTGCAATGCAACTGTAATGCCCCGAAATTGGGCCTAGAAGTATTGGGCATTGAGCATGGGAGCGGTTAGGAGACTATTTATAAATATTTTAGTAAAGCAAGAAAGTGACACAAATTTCAAGTTTGCTTTATTGGTTAAGTGATTTAGGAGTAGTTGGGAGTGTTTTAGAAGTCCTGGGTTCAAATATGGGCTTTAGAAAAATTTTTAATTTTCCTTTAAATGAATTCTAGCATTAGCAGGTGAGCCTTATATTTAATTGTGGTTAAAAGTGTCTCAAATGAGCTTGTGGTCCTGTGGTAAGTGGCGTGTGGTAGTTGCTTGAGGTCTAAGGTTCAAGTCTTGACAAGGTAAAAAGAGTATTTATTTTGCTACTCTTGCCATATGAGAAGCAGAAGTGGACTGCAACTCTGCAAGGTGGAATTTGAATTGGTCAAAGAGTAGATGGTGGAGTAAATCAAGGAGGAGATTAAGGAGGATTTTTAGGAGGGATAGGGGGAGAAAATTAAGGGATTTTTTATGAGGGGAAGAGTTGTGGACGTTGGTGGACATCAACCACTCAGCAATTCGGCTTAGTAGTGGGAGTGTGACCCTCCATTTCGAGTTTTTAGCTACTTTTTGTTCTAAAGCCAAATGTAGTGTTGATTTTTGGGTATTTTCTATCGTTTTGTGCTCTTTTCACTACTTTTAGGTTTACTTGTTACCATTTTGCTCTTAACTCTCTATCTCTAATAAACATTTTCGGTTGTTCTCCTTCTAGCTGATTATGCCATTTTCTACTCTTTTGTCTCTCTTTTTCTCCATTTTTTCTTTTAGTTTTTTATTACCCATACTTCTCCTCTCAGTTAGGCTCAAACTATTTCCCTTTTCTTTTGATCTCTTGCTGAATAACCATTATCATCTCCTCTCTTATTGTCATCCTTTCACCATTAATATTTGAGCCATTACAGCATTGCTCTCTCCCTACTTCTGGTTTCGATTTTTACAGTTGATCTTTGGTCAATCGGTAAGTTGTTTAATTTCTATTATTTCTATTATCATCTCTTTCTTTAAGTATATAAGCTAAATATTGTTTCCCTAACTCTCTTTTTTTTCGGGTTTCTTTTCTCTTTTCACTTTTGGGAGTAGTCTAATCTTCCATCTCAGGGGTGGGTGTTCCTTTTTGTGCCTTGGTGTTAGAGCATACTCTGGTAGGTCGATTAGTGGTATCTCTTCACTTTTAGTCAACATATTGGTAAGTGTTATACAGTTGGTGCAAACCTTTGATCAGTCAATAAATGGATTCGGTTGTTAAAGTCTTAGTTGTATTGCAAGATTTCTCTAAAGGGGGTCTGTAGACTATCTCTTGTAAAGGATTAAGTGTGAATTTGCAGGCGATCGACCAAGGTGGGTGATTAGAACCTCTTCGTTAAGTGGGATAGAGAAAGAGTGTTAAAATTCTGTTGTTAGGAGACTTATGGTATATCTTAACTGAATTAGGATTCAGAGCTTGTGGATCTTAGCGCAGTTTTCGCAAACAGGTGTGTATTCCACACTGATTGGATTGTAAATTGGCAGGAGCCAAAAAGCCGAAGTGCCAAAACTTCGACATTTGAGGCCTCACGAGCGTGATTATGGGGTAAACCAAGCCCACAAATCATAGGCGATAGACTGTAAAGGCCACCACGAGCATTTTCATGGACTTGGACCGTTATGGGCCACGTTGGGCCGAAATGAGTCGTGTGGGCTCAATGAGCTTGTAGGCCCTACACAGATTAAATCTACGGTAAGTGATAAATATTGGAATGGGCTATGTAGGTCACATAACCGTAACTAAATTTGGGCTAAATGGCCCACACGAGTGTGTGGGCCTACTTAGGCCGAGTAATGGGCCTTGAGTCCATTTACACCGTTATGATCATTTAGGTTATCTGTGTCGTTCGAGGCGATTGTAGTCCTTCGAGGAGGTCGTTACCTAAGCTAAAACCCCAAAATAGGTAAAATAACCATAATACCCCTATAAGGTAAAATGACCGTAATACCCTTGTAGGGTAAAATGACCGTAATGCCCTTGTAGGGTAAAATGACTGTAATGCCCCTGTAGGATAAAATGATCGTAATACCCCTGTAGGGTAAAATGACAGTAATGTCCCTGTAGGATAAAATGACCGTAATATCCCTGTATGGTAAAATGACGATTATGCCCTTATGTTCCGAATGACTGATGTGCTTATGATTTACATATATGATTGTACTGAGTATGACTTTGCATACACGTAATATTTATGACACGACATACTGCATGGGGTTGGGATTTTGATATGGAGGAAGTATTGTACTAGTGACTATGTCACATTCACTGTTACTGGTGGCTTTGCAACATTTACTATTTCTAGCAACTATACTACATTATTATTACTGGCAGCTTTGCTGCATTATTGGTTTGCTGGCTGGGTGGGTCGATTTATATCCCCACATGGTGTGTTGGTTGGTACGGGTGGTGTGCTGGCTGGATTTGCGCGGGATGCATAATTGCATTACACTGTACTAATACTGTATTGGGCTTAGGCCACACTATTACTGTATAGGGCTAAGGCCCAGACTGTACTGATACTGAATAGGGCTCAGGCCCAGACTGTAATTGCATGCACTATTTACTGTTTGACTGATAGAGGGCTACACACTGAGTTTTCGTAAACTCACCCTTTCTTTTTAACTGTATAGGTAATCCCCAGCCTTAGACGATTTGGTGCTGCGAGGGACTTGGAGGTGCCCACACAACTGCTGGGTCTTGCATTTGACTTTATTTAATGTAGATTTCACTTTTGGGTTTTTAATTTTGTAATAAGGCTGTTGTGGGTTTTAATTTTTAATTGGGCTTTGGATTATATATTTTTAAACTGCTAGTCTAGTTAAAGACGAGTTTTTAAAATAATTACTGTTTTCTAAGACACTCGTTTAAACTTCATCGACTTAAAAAGCTTCCGCATTTTTAAATCAATTTATTATAACACTGATGGTTAATAAGGTAAAAATTTTGACGAGAACTTTCGTTAATAATAAAAGGATTTAAATTTAGTAACGGATTTTTACCGAAAGGATCAATTTTCGAAAAACACTCCGATGTGACACACCAGATTCGGCCATAACGTCTAGGCCAGGTTTGGGGTGTTACAACAACATACAAAAGATGTCATGCTATTATGCAATTACAGTACATACATTCAGATATCATAATCCATGCTCGATACAGAAATCAGACAGACAGATCACTCATATAGGGGTCTAATTAGGGCTTACAGACCCTTCAGTAGGTCCACATTCGACTTGGGCGACTCGTGCAACCTTAGACAACTTTTCAAAAAAAAGGCTCACATGCCCGTGTGGCCCACACGGCCCAAATTAGCCTTGGCCGTGTGATTCATTTTTAATGTAACCCATGCTAGCTAAATATTCATATATTTTTTCACTACTTACTTATATGTTCATCCAAAGTTGTCTACTTAAGTCATTGTCACTAAATTATTTATATCTTGAGCTACAGAATTCTAAATTAAGATCTGCTTAATGTTTTTGAAACTATACTCAAATACCTTTCTACATAAAATTTTCAGAATATATAGTTTATCAAATAAGTACATTAAAATCTTCAAATTTATCCCTATTCTGCTATTTGACAGCTTCAACCTCTCCGTACTAAAAATTATTTATCTCTTAGTACAGAATTTGGATGATGTTTCTATTTGTTTCTATTTGATTTAAAAATATAAATTCAAGCCCCTAATTATTTTTTTTACAATTTTTGATGATTTTCCAAAGTCAGAACAGGGGAACTCGAAATCATTGTCTCACAAAATTTATTATATCTCATAATTTACAATTCCATTGCTTACACTGTTTCTTCCATGAAAAACTAGACTTAATAAAATTTAATTTCATATTTTATCAACCTCTAACTCAATTTTCACTATTTTTGATGATTTTTCAAAGTCAGACTATTGATGTTGTCAAAAACTATTTTAGTGCAAAATGTTGATTTCCAAGTTTATAACACCCTTATTTCCTTTCTCTATAAATTTTCGCATCATTTTCTCTTTTTTCTCAACAGCAAGCAATTTTGGTTTTTCGTCGAATCCTGTTTTCTGCGTTTAAGGTACACACTGGTCTCAATTTGCTGTGCAAAGTAACCCGAGCCTTCAAAAACCTATATTTGACCAATATATTCCTTAATTAATCACTTGATTCGTTAATCAAACCAAATATCCCGAACATAAAACTCGAGAAACTAAACCAACAATGATTCGAAAACTTACCGCGACGAATCCGATAACTAGTTGTCTCCACACATTGGAATATCAGCTTGAAACCTTTAAACAGCACCTAAACGGGAGTAAAACAAGCCCTTTGTTAATTGCCTAATCGAAATACGATATCTAAGAGGAAAAATTCCACTTACCAAAACAGATGAAGTCGAAAGTTGCACCCAAAGAGATGACTCGTAAAAAATACAGAAACGAAAAGAGTAGGGAAAAGAGAAGAGCATTTAGGCTATAGAGCAAGAGATGAACCTATCAAGAAAACGAAAAGAGAGGGGAAAGAGAAGAAACAAAATTCGGCCAAAGGGGAACAAAAACCAAAAGTGAACAATAAGGGAGAAGAAATAGCAGAGAAACAAAAGTCTAACGTCAAAAAATTTGTTGGGAAAAAAGAAAATAGAAAATTGATAAGAAGAAAATCTTATTTTGATAACTTCTCCCCAATTATCTCCTACAAACACTCCCTATTAACTCACTAAAACACAACTACTCAGCAGTCCAGTTTAATTTGAACTCCACCATGCCATACACCTCAAACAAAAATTATTTCCCCTGCTTGCGCAGGGACTTGAACATAGGACCTCTTACACACTAACATTTCGCTTAACCACCAGACCAACAAGTCTATTCTAATATATTGTTACCAACAATCAAATAAAAGCCTACTTAACAAGAGTAAGGCCTAATTCATTCAAAATATCAAAATTTTCCCAAGTGAATGCTTGAACTTGGGACTTCCTAAACACTCCTAGAACACATAATCACAAAAGTTGACAAATATTTGTGTCATATTTTCACAAAAAAATTAGAAATTTTAGGGCGTTACACAGCCAAACATCATAAATGCTTTTTTCGTTCCTTAAAATTAGTCTAACTAAACATGGGTATAGAATTAGCAGATATTGTGGTAGCAAAAGATAAACTAGTTGAATCCAGAACAAAATAGATAAAAACAAGCTCACATCAATATTCATAAGTAAATAATAAATTCAAAATAATGGCTAATCCCATCTCAAGATACCAAACACAACATTAATATCAAGTCTTTGGATAGTAATATTAACAGTAAGCGATACACTTGTTGTGGTAATCAAACATTGACAATGAATTATGTCAAACAATTAATTAATTTTTGGACTAACTTATTGCTCACATAAAATACCTTATAATTGTCACACATTTATCACCACATATGTCGTTTAAATTCTGTCAAATATTAACTTACCTTTGGGCCAATTAATAAATGCATGAATTACAAAAACATATAATCATCTTGATATTTCAAATAAACTAATCTACACAAAAGAGGTCACTTTGGCAGCATTTTGTTTCAACTAATCTATTTAAAATATTAGACATCCTTAATTAAAACCTAAGGCCAAAATCTGAATTTATTTGTTTCAAAATATTTCTCTTAATTTCATCTTTCAATCAAATTAAAAGATAATAATATATATGTATATGTATGTATATATTTATCTCAAAACAACATACAATAATGTTGGCAAATATAATAATAGCTTAATAATTCATAAACCATAAACAACTTCACATAAGACTTCAAATTTAAACCAAAATAATTTGAATAAAGGTAAACCTCGTCTCAAGATATCAGACACTCCATTAAAATTTCATCTCTAGACAAAATATTAACTTGTAAGTGATATATTAGTGTAATAATCAAACAATGACAATAAGAACATGTCGAACCATAAATCTTCGTT
The DNA here is from genome assembly GCF_007990345.1 of Gossypium hirsutum. NCBI lineage: Eukaryota > Viridiplantae > Streptophyta > Magnoliopsida > Malvales > Malvaceae > Gossypium > Gossypium hirsutum. The sequence continues at coordinate 93,270,738 of NC_053436.1, forward strand.
TGGGCCAATTTGTTGCTTACATGTAAAACCAAATAATTGTCACATGTATATTACCATAGTTGCACATGTAGTATTATTAACTTTCATTTGGTCCAATCAATATTAACATAACTTAAGTTACATGTACACAACCTTTTATATTTTAAAACAAAATAATTTATAGAAAAAAATCACTTTGGTGACTTATTGCTTCAATTAAGTTATTTTAAAAAATATATAAACATACCAATATTCAAATTTAAAATTTTCATAACAGTTAAAGGTCAAAACTAAATATATTTTATTGCTATATAGTTTCCTAAATAATTCAAAATAAGGTTGTCTAAATAGCGCAATAAAAAACCCGAAAACCTTAATATTTAACTAATATATATATAGTTCAATCATATATGTCAAAATCAAACAGAAATAATATAGTGATTCAAGGCCACACAATTAACAAGCACATGTATTCATAATTTTGGCATAAATAAAACATAAAAGCAATTCACGTATATATGTATATTTAGAATCAAATAGAAAAACTTACCTTACATATATCACATAAATCCAAACTTGTATTTATGATTAAATAGAGATTCGAATGAATACTTGAAATAAAAATTTCGAGTCATTATATCTCAAAAATAAAATCATAATAGTTGACATACCCCATAATTCATACCGTAGACTATATCAATATAATTTAATTGAATATTAGAAATAATAACATGTTAAACCCAAATATTATTCGACCAAACTTAAAACTAATAATATATATATATATATGTTTATATCTTAGCAGCATAGATAATTGAAATTCATCGACTAATATTAATATCTTTAAAATAAGCAATTATGCACCAAGAAAAGGAATCAAAATAGGCGGCAATATTTGTAAAATTCAATAGCAACTATAATGCAAAACAATAAACATGAAAGATTAATTCATCTTGCACCAAAAGTACTCATAAAATTGAATATATAACCATAACAAAAACAAAAAAAGAAAAAAAACAACAACAACAACAACAACAACTTCAATGATATCCATCAAAACTTAACTTCACCAATTAAACTATAAAATATATCCTATTGAATGATGGTTATAAACACCTATTCACGCCAACTATAATCATGCATTAATCCTAAAATCATTTATATGAATATAATATATATACACACAATTATAATAATAGAAAATTAATATTGGCTTGCCTTACTTATTTCACGTAAACTCAAATTTATATTCATGACTAAAGACATTATCATAAAGCTTCTTTATATGCACAAATACTTAAAAAAATTCATAACCACCAAATATAAAAAGAATCTCAAATTATATAAAAGCATTAACCTACGAAAATTCATAGTCACCATATTAAAATGAAATCCCAAATATTTTAATTTTAGTCAGGTTCCATAAGGACTAAAACTTATATAAAATAATTATAGTAGAAACCAAAAATAATCATTTGTATTTATGAATTGAATTCAATGGTGAATATAACTCATTATGAATAAATACAAAAGATGATAATTCCATATACATTCAACCACAAACAGAAAATTTAAAACAAACAGTGCGAAAAAAAAATCTTAACATCATTCATTTATTCAATTATCAAGTGAATTAACTTTCAAAACCAATTATACAACCCAATTGGAATCCTTCAATTGCAATGTAACACCCCCACGCCCGAAACCGTCACCGGAGTCAAGCTTGAGGTGTTACTAAACTTATCTTACCTTTTAAACAATTCTAAACCACTTATTTTAATTTTCGGAATAAACTATTTTTCTGCATCATGGTTGCTTAAAAATTCATTTCTCGAGTTTAAAAACTCAAAATTAATATCTGTAAATTTTTCCTGAAACTAGGCTCATATATCTATCTACTAATTTTTTTCTAGAATTTTTTACTTAGCCAATTAGTACAGTTTATTAGTTAAAGTTACCCCTGTTTCAGAATTCGACTGCACTGGCCTCTACTTACTACGAACCACTTTTATCTCTATAAAAAAATCATATGACTATACCGTTTGTTTCTATTAAAACTAGATTCAATAAGGATTCTAACCATATAAATTATACCACCTAATTATTTTTGTAAAATTTATGGTGAATTTCTAAAGTTAGAATAGGGGATCCAGAAATTGCTCTGGACCTATTTCACCAAAACTCAAATACCCTATAAAATACAAAACCTTTACCTGTTTTGCTTATTCCATATGAAAATAGACACAACGAGCTTTAATTTCATATATTATTCACTATCAACCCATGTCTCTACAATTTCTTGTGATTTTTAAAAATCCCATTATTTCTGATACTTGAATCTGTTTTTAAGTTACTTTCACATTTTTCTTAGTTTTCATGTGATAGTTACTACTTAATCATACATACTATTAAACATGTATATCATCAGCCACTATATTAGCTAATCACCAGCAAGTATTTACACATCATTCATTGATCATATCATATCAAAAGAAACCAAGTTCCTATACATGCCATACACAAAACGAAACGTCTAACTATACCAATGTGATTTCTTCGATAGTGTGATCGGGTCTCTGACGTTTCCTTCGATCCCCGAGTGGCTTGATAAAAACTATAAGAAAAAGAAAATAAAGAGAGTAATCACTAGGCTTAGTAAGCTTACAAGCATATAAATTACAACATTCAACATAATGAATAATTATACATAATGTCACCTAGCCTCATAAACTTTCTTTACTTCTCATTTTCTACCTTCTTCTTTACTCACTTACCTTCTTTCTTACCTGACCTTTCACTATTCATAAATATAATCTACCTTCCCTTTTGCTAATAATTCACTGTAATTTAACGTGTACAATGGCCCGTTGAACCACTCGGAATACGAAGGATACTAGGGTCGTTCCTGTCTATCAATATCCTGCCAATGACATGTCTTCGACATGGACTTACATGAATTATTCTTGTCTCCAATGCCATATATATATAATATGGGCTTACATGGCTCATTCCTGTCTCCAAAGCCATATAACTGATATGGACTTACATGGCTCATTTCGGTCCTGTCCTGTCCTGTCAACCCCAATATCCTAACATTCCTAAGGTTCAAACTTCATCCTATTTTCTTATGTTTTATGACATGCTGATCATTTTTCCCTTCTATGACAATATCAAATTCACACTCTAACATGTACTAATGACTATTAGGTATTTTTACCGATTAAGACTTTTACTCGTTTTCACTTAAAACCGAGTAGCACAAGTTATCTAACATAATTTAAAATCTCATATTCTATCATAAAACATAAAAATAAATACTTTTCACCTATGGGTATTTTTCCAAATATGAACCCTAACTTAAATTAGTGCTAGCATAAGCTTTATCGAGCTACTGGGACTCTGAAAATGTAAAGAACATTAAAAACGGGGCTTGGAATCACTTAATATGGAGCTTGAAAGCTTGAAACAAACCCTAGCTATGGAGAACCCTTGAAATTTCGTGCTAACGAAGAAGATGATGAATTTTGTGTTATTTTCCCTTTTTATTTCATTTAATATCCAAATGACCAAAATGCCCTTCCTTATTAAACTTTCAAAAATTCCATCCATGTCCTATTTTGTCCATGAACTTAGAAATTGGTCAAATTGTTATTTAAACCCTCCTAATTAATATTCCAAAGCAATTTCATACTAAAAACTTCTAGAATGAAAGTTTTGCAAATTATTCGATTTAGTCCCTAATCTCAACTTAAGCACTTTATGCATAGAATTTCATCACGAAATTTTCACACAATCATGTAATCATATCATGAACCTCAAAATAATAATAAAATAAATTTTTCTACCTCGGGTTTGTGGTTTCGCAACCACTGTTCCATTTAGGCCCTATTTCGGGATGTTACATGCAAAAAGTTGTAAGTCTGTAACTTTAATCTAATAATGACTTTAACCAAAATTTATAAAATAATTGTGTGAAAAGAAGAGAAAGAAATCTCACAAATGAAAAGAAATCTCACAAATGAATTTTTATCAATTGGGTATAAATAAATAAATAAACCTTCATCTTTCAAATAGCATATGCAAATATTAAAATATCAAATCCATAAATTAAAAAAGAAAACTGAATTAATCCAAAAATAATAAAGAATCAATTCATTCTCAATAATTCAACATGACAAAGCTCGGATGCCACTTATTAGAATTGTAAAATAAATCTAAAATAAAACTTAATAAACTAGGATCTATTATGTCAAATCATCAAGAATAAAACAAGAACGAAATTAGATGCGGAAGTGTACCTAAATTCATCGATTTCTTGAAATCTACAGATCTTGAGGTTTTGATATTCTAAATTAGCACACAAGAAATCTTGAGAAGTTGACTCTCTCTTTTCTAAAGATGGGATATTAGAAAAGTTACCCTGTATGTAATTTGGGAACCATAACCCTAATATATATATCTTTGGCATATTACCCTAATTCCTAATTAGCCCATCATTAATTAGAACTCAATTACTAGAGTATCTACACATATTTGACTCATACTTTATTTAATAATTAAACCCAATAAACACTAATCAAATTAGATCACTTTTTAAGCTAACATATCATGATACTAAATAATGACATGTAATTACCCTTATTATATATGTGATATTAATATTTTCCTACACATAAAAAAAACCTCCACAAAAACCAATAAGCTTGAGATATACATTATATGAATATTCGGTGAATAAAATCTGCAAAGTAATCGATATTTATTCTACAAGCATATAAAATTTACTTGTGTTTTCGACCGAGCACCAATTTTTCTTATTATGGTTGTCTTCGTAACTGATGTTTTGAGCTTACTTTTTGAACTTATTACCTCACGTATTTTATGGTATTCTTGCAATGTCATTAATTGTCAATTAATAGTAATATACTTGTCTTGATTCCGCCAAGCTTTCTCCAAGTAAATTATAATAATGTAAGTGCATTTATAAGTTGAATTTCCATATATGTCTATAAATCATTAGCTAAATATACATGCCCAGTGTTTCCTTAAAAGGAGATTTAATTAAAAATTTATGATAATATATCAATAATTTTAAAACAAATAATTATAAATTAATAACATAGAATAATTATAATTATAAATTATAATTTTAAAATAATTTCCAATAAAGGGGAAAGTTACTAATATAATAGAAAAGAAAGTGGTAAACATAATAGATGAAAATATCATGGAATAAAGTGTCTGATATAGCATCTCTAAAGATACAAGATAAAAAATCATGTTAATGTGGACATGAATTTTAGTTTGCAATAGTAAAATGACCAAATCCTTATGTTTTGATTTCATGGAACTCCTGATTCCTACATCCAACTAGCATCATGTTTTGAGATTAACTTATACTGTGATTTGAAGATATCTAACACTTTAATATATTGTAGTAATGACTCGTTTGTCTTTAATAGTACAAAATGAGAGGTGAAAAAAAAATTGGTCTTGGATTGGCAATATGGTTGCAAATGTGTATAGTTGTGAGTTGGTTTTTAGTTACATTAGGTGTTGTCTCTAGTCTACATACTTATGTACCAATGATTAGTTCATATATTTTAGATTTTTATGCATAAAGAGATTATATGAAAAGACTTGTACATGATAGTGACGAGACCTATATTGAACAAGTTAGGATGAATACAGTTACTTTTTTTAAATTATGTGAGATGTTACAAACTTTAGGAGGATTGAAGTCGTCAAGGAACATACTTGTTGATGAGAAAGTGGCAATATTCTTACATATCATTGCTCATCATCTTAAAAACTGAGTTATCAAGCATCACTTTAATAAGTCTGGGGAAACCGTTAGCGGATCATTTTACAATGTTTTAAATGATGTCATACACTTACAAGATCTGTTAAATAAAAAGGCAAAGTCAATTGCAAATAATTTTATAGACCCAAGGTGGAAATGGTTCAAGGTATTGGAGTGAGTTTCGTAGACACCTCGTAAATAATTTAGTTGATTTAGATTTAAATATAGTATCCTAACTCGAGGTTTTATACATGTGATGTAGAATTGCTTAGGTGCTTTAGATGGAACCCACATCAAGATTAGGGTTGCAACAGTTGATAAACCTAGATATCGAACGTGAAAAGGTAACATAGCAACAAATATGTTAAGTGTTTTTACACCTGATATGCATTTTGTTTATGTTCTTCCTGGTTGGGAATGTTCTATTACTGATAGACGTGTTATTTAAGTTGCCATCAGTAGGTAACATGGACTAAAAGTTCCTCATGGTAAAGTGCATAATTTGAGGAATTTGAATTAATTTTTAAGATCATACTTTTTTGGGAAAATTAACCATGATAAATAGTTTTTTTATAGGTTGTTATTATATAGTTGTTGTTGGTTACACAAACTATGAGGGATTTCTTGTGCTTTTAGAGGACAAAGATATCATTTGAATGAGTGGCATTAGGGTTACCAACCAAGTACTCTGGAAGAATTTTTCAATATGAAACATGTTTCAGTGCACAATGTTATTGAAAGATACTTTGGGTTATTAAAACTTAGATGGGGAATACTTAGGAGTCCATCATTCTATTTGTAAGGCTGCAAAATAGAATCATTATTGCATGTTGTTTGCTCTAAAATTTTATTCTAACCTATATAAGTCTTGATCCTATTGAAGCGAAGTGGGGAGAAGGATTACCTAGTAATGTGATAGATGACGATGAACCGAATATCATAAATATTCATCCATCATATGCATGGGCTACTTGAAGGATGGAACTAGCCAATCAAATTTTGTATGAATGGTTAGCATCTAGAAATTAGTTAAGTTAGGGTAAAAATATCATAGGTTAATTTGTTTATGTTATTTTATGTATCTAGTTTATGAAACTTTGGTGGTGTTCGAATTGTCTTTCTATATTGTACTAGAATTGTTGAATTACAACTTTAATTTATTTTCTTTTGATTCGTCAGGTGTTTTAATTTTATAAAGTATCGACCTTTCGATTCATAATACCAAACCTAATTTTAATTTTCATTTTTTCTTAAGATAGTTATGTCAGTTTTTTCACAATCAAGTGTTTCTCTCCAAAATTCTCGAGGAACCAAAAGGAAATGGGTTCCAGAAGAAGATGTTGTGTTGGTTGCATGTATGGTTGACTTGCACAATGTTGAAACATTTAATGCAGATATGAGATTCAAGGACGATTATTTAAATGAGCTGGAAATAATGTTAGAAAAAGTTTTACCCCATGCTATGTTGAAGGCTAAACTAATCTTGAATCAATGATTAAGACATTGAAAGGGATTGGGCAATCGTTTATGACATGCTCAGTGGAAAAGACAATAGCGGCTTTGATTGGGACGAGCATAAACAACTTGTTGTTGCTAAAGATACTATGTGAGACTCATATATAAATGTAAGAATTATTTCAAGTCTTTGTTATCTTGTTTTGACCAAACTTATATCTAATATGGATTCCTCCTTTTTTTATAGAGTCACAAATAAAGCCAGTCAATTTGGACATTGTAGTTTTCCTTATTATGACCAACTTACTGCCATCTAGGCAAAAGATCAGCCACTAGAAAATATGCTCAAACAGTCGTAGATATTATTAAAGAAATAGATGTTGAAGATGTAGTTACTGCAAATACTCATGAACAAAGAAACGATTTCCAAGGATGCGAAGCTGATGTTTCTTTGAATGAGATATCTCTGTAAAACCCCTAACCCATATCCGTCGCCAGAATAGGGTTACGGAGCATTACCAGAGCTTTCAAATCAAACGAAAACATATTTATAAACATTTCATATCATATCATATCATATCAATAAACATATTAAAATCAAATCAAAACATACATATTGTCCCTTAAACAAGCCCTCGAAGCCCAAAATATGAGTTAGAAACAAGTCGGGACTAAATTAGAAACTCTGAGAATTTTTTACAAAACATTGAAAATTTTCAACACTTCAGGCGTCACACAGCCGTGTAGCCAAGTCGTGTGGGCATTCGAAGTAGGGACACACGCCAGTGTCCATACCCGTGTAACTCACTGACTTGGGTCACACAGCCAAGCCACACGCCTGTGTGTCAGGCCACGTACTCTTCGAAATAACCTCACACACCCGTGTGCCAGGCCATGTGCTAAGACGTGTAACAGCCTAACTTGTAACCTATTGAAAACTATAGGGGACACATGGTCGTGTGTCACACATGCCTGTATCTCTGCCCATGGGGACGAAAATAGGTCATTTTACAAGCCATTTTTCTCACCCATCAAGACATATACCTATAATAAAAAATGCATATATATATATAAGCCATAACAAGGCACCAAAATCATGCATATTCTAACTTCATACTTATGGTATAATCACATACAACCAATATGCCCTTAGGCACCTCAAATGGCAACATGTAAACATGTATAATCATGTACTCTATTTGATCAAAATACTCAACTAATTTTTAGGCATAATTGTATCAATACATACCATTGAATTTACCAACCAAAAACTTACCAAATGGTGCCAAATATACCATTCAACAAATAACATCAATAACCATATAAGCCCTTCAAAACAAAGTACCAATTCTCAACATTTCCAACAAGTTACAAGCTATATAAATATGCATATTTAAACCATAGCTTCATCTTCCATAATTCAAGCATATCAAGCCAAACATCATCCTTATTAAAGATATCATTTACATGCCAAAACTCAGTTTATTTCATTACCAAAATGCCATAACACAAGCCAAACCAATTGGCTGTTTCAACAACCAAAACACATAGGCCAACATTAGCCAAAATACCTATACATGCCATTATAACCAAAATTAAATATCTGAAAGTACCAAAAGAGTCAACGGATAGTGTGATATAGCTCCGACAAGCTTCGAATTCACTATAAAACACGAAAAATAACACAGAGTAAAAATAACATGGTATAATCCAACTACACTTGGCTAAAGCCGTAGCATGTACATCAAACATGTTAGCCATTTGATCATATAACAAAGGCTACGTAACCAATAATGAATACAATATATAATTATATCTCATAAACATGTACCATTCATTTCAATTCTCAATATGCCATGTAGTACTAATTAAATGTAATTCACATATGCTCCTGAATTAATTCTTATCAAACTCTCACCATTCTATAGCCCGTTTCGAATATCGTGGGATACCCGGGATAGCTCACACATAGTGTGCTAAATCCCGTACATGTATGCTCACACGAGCTGTAAATCGGTATGCTACACGAGCTGTAGGTCGGAACGTAGCTACATAATGCTACTCACATGAGCTGTGAAATATCCGCAACACATGCCGGACCTCAGCCATTGGTAGGACATTTAGGACCAACACTCGAATCATGTAAACCCTAATGATATGTCATTTGTATCCTATATATTCCTAAGGTTCAAACAGGGCTCTGTAATTGTTGTACATCATTAGATATGCAATTGGTATATATGTATGACATTTCAAAGCACATGTATAATTCAATTAAAACATATAAATACAATTTAACTACTTGAACTTACCTTAAAGAGTATACGTAGATACGGAGGCAATTAATCTGAGACTTTCTCTTTGCCTCGATCTAAAGTCGTATGAGGTCTGTCTTGATCTATACGGATAAATTTAACTCAATTCAATATATATTTCATTCAATTTAGCCCAAAATCATGTTTTTCAAAATTACCATTTTGCCCATATACTTTTAGTTTCTTTGCAATTTAGTCTTTAGCTCATAAAAATGGAAATTCATGAAATTCCATCACAACCCACTATGGCCAAATACCAATTAGGTCCCTATCAAGCCTTATATTTCATTTATTTCACAATTTGACCATGTAAAATTTTTTATTTTTCAATTTAATCCCTAATTGATAATTTCATCAAAAATCTATTTACAAAAGTTGTTTATCTAACAACAACTATCCATTTTCTATCATCAAACATCAAAACTCATGTATATTTATTAATGGTAAAACCCTAATAGTTTAACATTTTCACAAATTAGTCCTCGGGCTAGCCAGAGTAAGCTACAACGATCCTGGAAACATAGAAATAATTAAAAATGAGACAAAAATTCATACCAATGCAAGGTAAAATGTTTTGCCGAAACTTCAAGTTCCCATGGAAAATTGTCTCGTTTAATTTCGGTTGGTGAAGATGACTAAAAGATGATGGTTTTGTTTTATTTGATTAATTTTATCATTATTTACCTATTTACTAATTTAACCTTTAAAAACATTAAAATTTACACAAATGTCAAGCCATGTACATCCACTGTAACACCCCTTACCTGTGTTTGACGCCGGAACAGAGTACGAGGCATTATCGGACTTAATCACTAATCATCGTATAAAAAACAATTCATAATTTCACTCTAATTTAAAAAATTTTCAAACACATTCAAGCTGTCCCTTAAAAAGAGCTTACAAGGCCCATATCATGCTTTAATTCAACCACACATATAGGCAAGCATGCACATTCATAAATTGCATCATTTAATTAATAACATAATCAAGACTATCTACATTAAATGACTTTATACAATAGAGACCTTCAAATAACATAGGTCAGTATTTTAAGCCAATTCCTAGCAACTTAATAACAATTAAACGAGTCTCCATACATGCCAAAGACTTAAAATACTTTAAAACCTTTATATATCGATCAATAGTTTGATACTATGATTTAACCTCTGACGACCTCCAACTCGAGCTAACATCTGCGACACTATAGGAAAAAGGAAAGGAAGGGAGTAAGCATTATAGCTTAGTAAGTAAGTATGTAAATATTAATAAACAATACATTATCATACTTTAAACAAAGTCACAATATGTTCCCGGAATATTACCATCACAAACACACATACTTTCACTATTACAATCATAAACAGGTTCAAAATAAGTTGTCTAGCAGAGTACCAGCAACTAAATTATTTATTTCTGGAGCTACAGAACTCCAAATTACAAAATGTTAATTTTTCTTGAAACTAGATTCACATATATTCTTACCATAAAATTTTCATAATTTTTTGTCTAGCCAATTAGTACAGTTTATTCATTGAAGTTACCCCTGTTTTACTGCTCAACTGTTCTGACCTTTTTTCACTACGAATCAATTTTCTCCTCGTACAGAATTCAAAGATTGTTCTCGTTTATTTCATTTGAAACTAGACTTATTAAGGATTTTAAGAATATAAATGATATCACCTAATTATTTTTTTACAATTTTTAATGATTTTTCCAAGTCAGAACATGGGATCACGTAGTCATTCTAAACCAGTCTCTCAAAAACCTAAATATATCATAATATAGAATTTCTTTTCTTGCTCTGTTTCTGTTATATGAAAATAGACTCATTAAGCTCTAATTTGATATCTCATTCAGTCTTTGATTCAATTTCTACTATTTTTGGTAAATTTTTAGATTCACATCACTGCAACTATCTAGAACAGTTTTATTGTCAATTTTGATCTTTCACACTTCAATTGTATTCATCACTTTCTCATAACAATCTTTCCAATTTCCAATCACATGTCGAGCATATTGCTCATAAGTTACACACGTATATACTTACACTTATCATCACAAAGTTATACACAATTTCATTTAATTAATTTCCCAGTTGAACGCTTCGGAATAATAACAGATACGCAATGGTATCGCACACAGCCCACCTTTAAAATCGAAGCTCTCTTGTACACATAGTGGCCTTCACTTAGCACCACTCATGTGACCTAGCTCGATTGTACACATAATTTTGGCTCTCTTGTACACATGGTGAACACTTAGTACCACCTATGTGACCTGGCCAGTTTATCTCGAAGCTCTCTTGTCTACATGGTGTCCTTCACCTAGAACCACGCATGCGACCTAGCTACATATATCACGTAGCTCTCTTGTACACATGATGTGCACTCAGCACCATACATGTGACCTAGCTACATACCATCTGTATCATCCAATCTTTCCGAAGGTTCAACCGAGATTTCTCTCTCTTTCTAATACTTGATTCCATACTTCCAATAGTCAATTATGATTCAAAAATCAGCTACAATACATAAAATATGATGAAATACAAAAACATAATAAAGATAATGTATTACTTACATACAAACTTACATACTTTCTCATTTCCATGTCCAATTAATATTGAACATTTAAATCATCATAATTATACTTACTTTCAACACCTCGGAAATCATATTAAATATATAAATTTTACATTGAAACATGTATAAATTAATGCTTATTATACATATGAACTTATCTCGATACTAAAACAGCCATTTTACAAACTTTCTCGATTTTGATTTTTCTCCCATTCTAGATTCAAATCTCGTTTTTCGAGATCTAAAACATCATATTTTACTTATTTAATTAATGTAATATTCAAAACAGTCCTTAACTCAAACTTTGGAAAAATTACAATTTTGCCCCTAAACTTTTGCATATTTACACTTTTGCCCCTAGGCTTGGGAATCAAACTTCATCCCTTATTCTTATGTTTTATGACATGATGATCATTTTTCCCTTCTATGGCAACATCAAATTCTCACTCTAACACATAGTTATGAACAATAACAACTTTTACCGATTAAGTCGTTTTACTCATTTTTGCTTAAAACCGCTTAGCAAAAGTTGTTTAACATAATTTCCGCCTTCATATTCTACCATAAAACATCAAAATAAACACATTTCACCTATGGGTATTTTTCCAAATATGAACCCTAGCTTAAATTATTGATAGAATAAGCTTAATCAAGTTACCGAGATTCCAAAATTGTAAAGAACTTGAAAAACGGGGCTAGAACGGACTTACTATTGAGCTTGGAAAGCTTGAAAACCCCAGCCATGGCTTGCCCCATGCTAATTTCAGCCTCCATGAAAAAGATGAGTCAATTTTCGCTTTATTTTCCCTTTTTATTTCTTTTAATTACCAAATGACTAAAATGCCCTTAAGGCCTTTCTTTAAAATTTTGTCCTATTCATGCCCATTTTTTTCCAAACAAAATATAATGGTCTAATTTCCATTTAAGGACCTCTTCTTTAAACCCCCATTTCAATCAAGTACTTATGAATTAGAACACATATTTTGCAACTTTTGCAATTTAGTCCTAAAAGTCCAATTAAGCACTTTATGAGTAAAATTACTTAACGATATTTTTACACAATATTTTAATCAATAAATAAACCTTAAAACTTAACCGAAATAAATTTTTTGACTTCAAATTCATGGTTCTAAAATCGTCATTCCGTTTAGGCCCTAAATTGGGTTGTTACAGCAACTTATGGAAATAAGCCCTAATAGGCAAATTAAACATGCAATCTATAAAATTTCTTATCAATACTCTAACACATGCATCTAATCACTCGGTAAATCATAAAAATTAATAGAAATAAACTTTTCTATATCAGATTTGTGGTTTCGCAACCACTATTCCATTTAGGCCCTATTTCAAGATGTTACATCCACTATCACTATTTTTGGTCTTATTACCATTTAAGGACTCATACTTCAAGGTTCTATAGCTATTTAATACTTTTAGCTACTAGAACTCAACTTTTGCACTTTATGCGATTTAGTCCTTTTTTATCAAATTGAGCATGTCAACGGTAAAAATTCTTAACAAAATTTTTATATGGTACTACTACCATGCTGTAGGCAATAAAATAATAATAAATTTTTTTGCTTCGAATTTGTGGTCCTGAAACTAGTGTTTCGATTTCACTAAAAATAGGCTGTTACAGGATCTCTCAGGTACACAACCACAACCATCTAGAAACCAAGGTGATTCCACAATTTCAAAGAAGAAAAAATGTTTATGATACAAGTGATTATGTTTCTTCTACTTCATTTAACGATGCTACCACGCTATTGGCGGAAAACATACGGATTTTGGCATTGAAATAAGTAGGAGCATAGCTTCTGAAGTGCTAATTCAACAAAAGTCAGAAATGGTCATTCAAGAAATTGCTCTAAAATTATATCCAACCTTATGTGAAGTAGAAGGATTAACTGAGGATGAGTGCTAGTGTGCATTGAGCAAAATTCCAGACCATCCAACGTATATGTTCATTTCCGTTAGTCTACCTTCTTCTGTACGATTGGAATGGGTGAGAAGATTTCTTTCTAACCATTAAAATCCATGGTTGTATTGGTGATATTTTGGTAACTTTTTGTACTTGTAATATTTGGATGGTATAATGACATGATATAATGTCATTACAATGTTGTAACCTTTTGATTTTGTAAAATTGAACATATAGATTATGACATATAAGCTAATGAAATCATGTAACTTTTTGTTAATAGATGAACATTATGTTTAGATATAAAATATAATTCTCAAGCTATTTATTACTTCTAATATTTTGCTTTTTATTTAGAATAATTAAATTATTTATTTCACTAATGAAATTTTAGCATATTAAATATGTATTGCAGTTTAAAAATAATAAAGTAGGTTATATATTATTTTTATAATATTATACACTATGATTTTTTAATTTATATTTTAATAATAATTTTATTAAGAATGTTATTAAATTATATATTGTGTTATTAAATTATATTTAATAATTATGTTAAATATGATAAAATTATTTATAATATTTCTATTAAAATATATTCATAATAATCATATTAAAATTTAATAAAAATAAAAATAATCATCCACCTAAAAGATTTCTACTAAGGGTACTTTGGTCATTTAAGTCTTTTTCCTTATACTATTACAACATCTATTCCATTCAACTAAACAATTGAATTATTGGTTACAGCTCTATTCTATTACAAACCTATTCCATTACAATGAACCAAACGTACCCTTAGACTTTTTAAATAAAATTTTCAATGGGTTGTAAACGGACATTATGGACTTTTTTTTTTGGATTTTTGAACGTTAAAATTACTTGATTGTTGGTTTAGATGGTTTTAATTACTTACTTAATGTGATGATAATTAAATGAACTAACAAATTTTCGCAGCTAAGGGAGGCCGCCAAGTATTAAGGTACACCTTATACCTTCTAATTGTGTGAATGAAATGATTAATTTAGAAAAGCATGCAATTAGGTCTAATTTCTTACATGAAATATTCTGCACTTGTGTGGTATGTATGATTGGTTGGTATGGTTTGTGAAGTTTTAAATGGAGAGTCACCTCGGTAGTTAATGTGATGTTCCAAATTTGGGTCAAACCATCCCAATCGGGTTTGGGCTATCACACATGAGATCAAGTGGGATCTCTATTTAGTACCCTTAGGACCTTTAATTTTTTCTTGAAGTTTTATTTCAATGTTAGCTATCCTAGAATGTTAGCAATGGTCATGAATGATTTGATCTAACGGGACATATCTAGAGAGCAATTGAATTGAATTTAATAAGAAAGTAAAGTTGTTGACTCATGGTCACTAAACTAACTATAAAAACGACTAAGGCAAGCACACTTATTGAACAATAGTATGGTTATGGTGAGTAGGGAATATAATATCCATGACTAAAAGTACTAGTAATTATCGTTTTTCTATTATTTAGCTGATAAATTGGAGTGATTGTTTTTAATCTAAAATTACTAAACTAATCTAACTAAGAACGCAACAGAGAATGAAATAGGAAAATAATCGAAGATAACCAATGAGATAAACAATACCCAGGAATGAATCCACCTAGACTTCACCTATTATTATGAAATTAAACAAATTATTCACTTATGTTTTGATCCGTAGAAATCCCTAAATTATGTTAATATCTCTTTTGAGAGTAAGAACAACTGACTCTAGGTTGATTAATTGAAATCGCTTTCTAATTAAAACCCCTATTATCACATTAACTCAATCTATGGATTCCCTTGTAACACCTCTTAACCCGTATTCTTTTCCAAAAAGGGTTACGGAGCATTACCGAAGCTTTCAAAACATTTTTTAGATAATTCACGTAAATCAGTATTCATTAAATGAGATTATTCAAAACGTCCCTTAACTGGACCCTCAAGGCCCAATACGAGCATTAGGATCAAGTTGAGACTTAATCGAAAACTCTAAGAATTTTTCGTGAATTGTCAAAAATTTTCCAAGGTGCAGGGCTCAAACGCTAGTATGGTCAGAGGGACACGCCCGTGTGACCCTGGGACATGCCTATGCTTTAGGCCGTGTTTGACCTCATGTAACTCTCTGACTTGTGCACAAGGCCATGCCACATGCCCATATTCTAGGCCGTGTTGTTAACTAAATTCTTTCGAAATTAGGTGCAGCCTTCACACAGCCAAGACACATGCCTGTGTTCTAGGCCGTGTAGCACACACGGCTGAGACACATGCCCGTGTCTCTTTCCATGTGCTCAATTTTGAGCATTTTGTTTCTTATAATTTAAAGTGCAGGGGACACACGGCCTAACCGTACGCCTATGTACCAGGTTGTGTGTCACACACGGTCTAGACACACGATTGTGTGTCTGCCCGTGTAGACAAAATAAAACCATTTCTAGCTTCATTTCTCCCCCAAATTCACACCAATGACCTGCACTTAAACTCACATCCAATTGCCAACCAACTCAAGCATTCAAATTAAGCAACTCTATCATTCAACATGGCATATCATTACATGCATACATGTTTATAATCTTACCTTGGTATGTTCATATGTTAGGCATAATTTGAGCAAGCATTTAACATGTATATAGCTACCATAGTATGGCATTACAAGTATATCAAAAAAACCATTACTAGCCATACCAATAGCTGAATTACAAACCACATATTTAAGCCATCTATGGCCAAGTTAGCTTATACAAGCCATTATACCAAAATGATTTTACTATATATACCCAAAATAAGCTAGTAGATAGTGTGATGATGCTCCAATGACCTCTAACCTCTGTGAGCTTTCGAGCACTACAAAACAGGGGAAAATAAAATGGAGTAAGCATTACATGCTTAGTAAGTTCGTATAACAGAAACTAAACTTACCAATCCCGTTTATTAAATCTAAGCATACAATATCATGTTTTCCATCCATTTGACAAAATTGCCTAAACACATGCATTCTATCAAACATGTTAATTACAAAATCTTCACATCAATCAAGTAAACATAGATGAGCTCATCATGCAACATTCTTTCAAGAAATTATCATTTGATCTCATAATTCTATCATCATGCCAAGAGTTCTGTCCGTTAGATCATTGATATTCCGATGGATACTCAAGTAGTACAATCAAGGTGTACAATTCAATAACCTATCAATTCTTATTCAGAGGTACCCGTTAGGGCACTTAATTGAAGAACACACTCTCGAGCCACATATCGTACTACAGGATTACCAGCCCAGGCTAAATCCTTTATGTAACGTATGCTCAGAAGAGCTAAATTGGGATTACCAGTTCAGGCTAAATCCTAATTGTAACATATGCTCGAGAGGGATTACATTAGGATTACCCGTCCTGGCTAAATCCTTTCTATAACAAGGTTAATAGGATTACTTGTCTGAGCTAAATCCCGTCAGCAACAAATGCAGGACCTCATTCATTTCGGGAAGACACATTTATCCATCGAAATTCAATATTCAAATGAGACTTCACCCTTTTTCCAACATTTCCGAGCATGTAATCATTTCACACATTTATAACATTCACATAAATATAATTCATATTACATACAATCATAACATTCAAGTTAACATATTTACATGCTCGATTAAGTTACAAGAATTTACCTCGACACTGGTTCGCTTATAAAATCAACTAATCTGAAATCTTTTTCTTTTTCCTCAATCTAACCTCGAATTTGTGTTGTTCGGATCTATATAAAGAACTTTAATCATCAATTTCACACATTTCATATTTATTTGTACTCAATTTACGTCCTAGGCAAAAATATCATTTTGCTCACAACTTTTCCATAAATTTCAATTTCGTCCCTAGGCTCGGAAAATGAAATTCATGCAATTTACTCCCTACTCCAAGCCTAACTTAAATTTCAATATAAAATTTACACCGTATATTTTCTATAAATTTTATAATTTTTCATCAACTTTCATAACTTTGCATTTTAGTCCCTAAATCATGTTTTCATCAAAAATCACTTTGTAAAAGTTGTTTATCTATCAACAATCTTCCATTTTCTACCATAAATTTCTAGTTTTCAGCATATGCATCCATGACCTAATTACCGTACTTTCATAACTCTTCAAATTGATCCCCTAAGTAGATAGATTAAGCTATCATGGTTTCAAACATATCAAAATTACTAAAAACGGGACAAGGAAACTTACCCAATTAAGCCATGAAAGTTTCTTCTCTCTTCTAAAGTTTCCATGTATTTTTGGGGAAGAAGATGAGAAAATAAGATGATAATTTTTTATCATCTTTTAATTAATTAAATTATTTTAATTTCCAATTTAGTCCTTGTCCTTTTTCCAAATTTCCATGGATGAGTCACTAAAATATCTGTATACTTTTCTTTAATGGTCTAATTTAAGGACCTCAAGTTTTGAATTCCATAGCTATTTAATCCTTCTAGCTACTAGAATTCAACTTTTACATTTTATGCGATTTAGTCCTTCTCATAATTAAGCACATAATCGATAAAATTTTCTTATCAAAATTTTCACATGACATTTCTAACATATTACAGACCACGTAATAAAAATAAATAAATTTTATTTTTGGATCGAATTTGTGGTCCCGAAACCACTGTTCCAATTTTCACTGAAAAATGGCTTGTTACAACTCTTCCCTCTTTTAAGATTTTCGTCCTCGAAAATCTTACCAGTAAAAAGATTCGGTATTGGTTCCTCATAGTATCCTCCTGTTCCCAGGTAGCCTTTTCTATACCGTGTCGTTGCCAAAGGACTTTTACTAAAGCTACCTTTTTATTTCTTAACTCTTTTGTTTCCCAAGTTAAGATTTTGAACGGTTCTTCACTATATGTCATATCAGGCTGAATCTCTACCTCTGTCAGAGAAATAAATGTGAAGGATTGGATTGATACCGCCGTAGCATAGGCACATGAAAAACATTATGAATCTGATCAAGTGTTGGTGGTAAAGCTAATCGATATGCAACCAGTCCGATTCTTTTTGTAATCTCATATGGTCCAATGAACTGTGGACTCAGTTTTCCTTTACGACCAAACCGAAGAACTTTCTTCCAAGGCGATACTTTCAAGAATACCTTGTCACTAATTCAAATTCTATTTCTTTTCATTTCATATTAGCGTAAGACTTTTGACGATCAGAGGTTGCTTTCAAACAGTCCCGAATTACTTTCACTTTTTCCTTGATTTCACAAACTAAATCAACTCCGTCTAAATTTTTCTCACTGAGTTATGTCCAATACAATGGAGTTCTACATTTGTGACCATACAAAGCCTTATACGGTGCCATTTTGATGTTGGACTGATAACTATTATTGTAAGCAAATTCAACTAAAGGCAAATTCTTTTCCCGGTTACCTTCAAAATCAAGTATACAACATCGAAGCATATCCTCCAACATCTGTATTACACGTTTGGATTGACTATCTGTCTGTGGATGAAATGCAATGCTAAAGTGTAACTGAATACCCAGAGCTTCTTGTAATTTGCTCTAGAATCGATATGTAAACCAAGGGTCTCTATCTGAAATAATGGAGACAGGCACTCCATGCAATCTGACAATCTCAGAGATATATAATTCAAGCAATCTATCCAAAGAATAATCCATACGTACCTAAATAAAGTGTGTAGACTTTTTCAACCAATCAAAATTCGCCCAAATGACATCTTTCTTCTTTGGATACAGGGGTAATCCCGATACAAAGTCCATGGTAATTCTTTCCCATTTCCATTCCAATATCGTGACTGGCTGTAGTAATCCCGAAGGCAACTAATGTTCAATTTTACTTGCTGACATATCAAACATTTAGATACAAACTCAGAAATATCTCGTTTCATTCCCAGCCACCAGTACATCTTTTACAGATCAATATACATTTTATTACTATCAGAATGGATAGACATGTTACCATTATGAGCTTCATTCAAAATCTTCTGTACGAGTTCTGAACCTTTCAGTACACATACTCTGCCTTTGAATAACAGACAATCATCGGTCTCGATCTGAAATTCTGAGTCAGGAGTCAATTCACTTTGTATCCGTTTTGCTTGCAACTCACTATCTGTAACACCCCTAAACTCGGCCTAGACGTTACGGCCGGATCGGGCGACGTCACATGGTAGTGTTTGAAAACCGTAACTTTGCTTAAAACAATTTTCATTTAGAAAATTTTTATTATTACTTATTAATTCTAAAATCGTGTTATTTATTCAGTCGAAGGTTTTCAAAACATTTATTTAATACGGAAGCTTTTAAAACGGTTTGCGTATTTGTGAGTATTTTGTTAAAATTTTGTTTCTTTTGAAAACCCGAGTTTTCCTAATTCTAACAGTTATATACCATAACCAAAAAGAAATCCCAAACTTAAATAAAAAGCCATAGAGGCCATATTTACAATAAAATGCCCAAATAAAATTTAAAATCATAAATAAGTATGGAACAGTGTCAAAGGGGTCATGTGGCCACCATCGAGTCCTCCACTGCACCAATCCGTTAAGTCTGGGGATTACCTTTATAGATGAAACCGAAGGGGTGAGTTTACGTAACTCAGTGTGTAATACCTACATAAACAAACAGACAGTATGCATATGATCACAGTCTGGGCCTAAGCCCTTTCAGAAACCATATTGGTTTCAGTTTGGCCTTAACTCATCTCAGTACAGAATCAGTCATGCAGTTGGGCCTTAACCCATCTACATATCAGTAGCAGTAACGGATATGCAATCACAAAATCTTACCCAGCCAGCCTTTACAAACCATCTCCGTCCAACCATACACTCTATGTGGGGATATAATCAACCCACCCATCCCTACACTCCAGGAAGTACCGAGTGCGACACTAGACAGTAATTTGTAGCTGAGCTGCTAGTAAATTAGGCTCGAGGCCTTTCAGTACACTTCCTCCGAAAAAATCAACCCCCAACCCAATGCAATGAGATATAAGTTATGACATGCTATAACATGGTAACAGTACATACAATATCAATTCAGTGAAACATCATTATGCTTAATAACATGTATACATATAAATCAGTCATACATTTATTTCATTCAATTAGGGGTCTAGGCAAGCTTACTGACCCTACAGTAGGTTCACAATCATCTTAGGTAACACGTGTAACCTTGGCAACAAAGTAGTGAAAATGCGCTCACACACTCATGTTGTCTGCCCGTGTGGGCCCATACATCCATGTGGCCCACACGACCTAATTTGGCCTTGGCCGTGTGGATTACACGGCTTGGCCCAGAATCCCATAAGCTCATGTGGCTTACCTGTATGAGCCCACACACCCTTGTGGCCCATAGGGTCCAAATCGATCGAACTCATGTGTCGCACACGGCCTACCTAGCCATCACACGGTCATGTCTGGTACACACGACCTGGCCTCGTCGATCACACGCCAGTGTTAGGGCACACGGCCTACCATACGGGCGACCACACTCCCGTGTGGCATTGATAGTGAGGTTTTTAGCTTCCGTTGAAACCTCATTTTCTGTACAATAAAGTACACACCTGGTTTCAATTCGAAGCTAAAGCCACCACGAACACTCCAAAACCTATTATTGACCAACACTTCGCTCAATTAGTCACTTAAATGCTCGAATTAAACTTAACCCAAAACAAAAAAGTCCTCTTCCAAGGAGAAAAACCCTTACCTTATGAACTATAGACGCTTCCCTCTATAACTCGGCACCAGCACAACCCTCACACCCAATTTTCGACGGTCAACACAGTTAAACAAGGGTTCCCCAATTAATAACTTAAAAACCAAAATTTTAAAGCACATCATCACTTACTGAATGAGTGTGACCCTATGTTGTGTAGTATGACGAATTGAAAACAAAGTTGAAAAGGGAAAGGAAGGAAAAATGAGGATTTAGCAAGAGGAATGGTAAAATTCTGTAGCAAAGGAAAAATGGAAAAGGAAACGACAGAGACTTTTTGTAGGAGAGAAGAAAAATAACTGGGTAACTCCCAAATCCCTTATCTTGCTCTTATTAAACCATCCATTTCAACTACTTCAGTATTCTAGTCCCTCTCAAACACCCACACGGCATTAGCAGCAAAAATAATGCCCAAGTACAGACTCAAACACAAGACCTCCTCACACCAACATTCCATTTAACAACCAGACCAGTAGACTCATTCTGACATTATTTTACAAACAACTCTACTTAAACCCTTTAAGCAAGGCTAAGGCTTCAATCATTTAAAATTTTCAAAATTTGCACAAGTCAAGGCTTGAACTTGGGGCCTCACGCATACACCCAGAACACTTAACCACTGAACCAGATACATAGTTGTGTCAAATAATAATAATAACATAAACATGTATTTTTGGCTCATTACACTATCATTTTTCTGGCTTCAGAAATCTATCGCAAAAACGTGGGTCTAGCTTTTAACTCAGCTATAATTGAACCATCATCAGATAATGACAATCTAGTATTCATAGCTTGCAAGGAAAATAGAGATTTTCTGCTCAGAGCATCAGCAACCATATTGGCTTTTCTAAGATGGTAGTCAATAACAAGATCATTATCTTTTAGTAATTCAAGCCACCTACACTGTCTCAAATTCAAATATTTCTAAGTCATCAAGTACTTCAAAATTTTATGATCCGTGAATATGTGACATTTTTCACCAAACAAGTAATGCTGCCAAATTTTCTATGCAAACACTATGGCTACCAATTCAAGATCATGTGTCGAGTAGTTTCTTTCATACAGTTTTAGCTGTCTTGAATCATAGGTTACTACTTTACCTTCTTGCATCAAAACATAGCCTAAACCATTCGATAACACATCAATGTAAACTATATATTCCTTACCAGATTCTAGCTGAACTAACACTAGAGCTTTTATCAATAGAGCTTTTAGTTTGTCAAAACTCTGTTAGCATTTATCAGACCACTCAAATTCATATCTTTTTGTAATAGAGGGGTCATTAGAGAAGCTATCATTGAAAAACCTTTTACAAACCTCCGATAATAACCAGCTAGTCCCAGAAAACTTCAGACTTCAGACACATTATTCGGTGGCTTCCAGTTAACAATGGCTGAAATTTTATTCGAGTCCACCCTGACACCTTCAGCAGATACTATATGCCCAAAAAAACTAACTTCCCATAGCCAAAATTCACATTTACTAATTTTGGCATACAATTCTTTCTCTCACAAAGTTTGTAACACTATTCTCAAATGCTCCGCATGTTCATTTTCATCTCGAGAGTAAACCAAAATATCATTTATAAAGACCACTACAAACCTGTTTAAATATAGGCTGAAAATTCTGTTCATTAGATCTATAAACACTGCAGGTGCGTTTTTTAACCCAAATGGTATCACAAGAAACTCATAGTGTCCATACTTGGTTCTAAAATCTGTCTTTGGCACATCTGAATCTTTTACCCGTAGTTGATAATAACCAAAACAAATATCAATCTTTGAAAATACAGTGGCATATTTTAACTAGTCAAACAAGTCATCAATAAGAGGCAATGGATACTTGTTCTTTATTGTAACCTAGTTGAGCTGTCTGTAATCAAAGCACAGCCTCAATGATCCATCTTTCTTCTTTACAAATAGAATTGGCGCACCCCAAGGTGAAAAACTAAGTCGAGTAAAACCTCTATCAATCAATTCTTGCAACTGTACTTTCAACTCTTTCAATTCAGTGAGAGCCATTTTGTATGGTGCTATGGATATTAGTGTTGTACCCGGAACAAGATCTATAGAAAATTCCATTTCTCTATCCGGTAGTAAACCACGTAATTCTTATGGGAATACATTAGGAAATTCACATTCAACAGGCACTAACTGAATCTTTGACTCAGATACTTTAGTATCCAACACATATGCAAGATAAGCATCATAACCCTCTTTAACACACTGACCCAGGGGGTTTGAAACTTTAACCACAAATTCAGTGAATTCAACAGGTAAATTTTTAACAGACACTAAGTTTGTGCATATATATGAACGTGTGGAACCAGGATCAATCAAAGCAGTAATATCAGTATCAAGTAGAGAAAATGCACCAGTAATGACGTTTGGTATAGAAGCATCTTCTCTAGCACGAGTAGCATATGTTCTTGCAGGTGCTTGTACCTTAGATTTAACTATTGTATCATTGGTAGTACCTCGACTACCACTAACATTGTCAGGGTGATGAGGTGGTTTGCCCCTCGAAAAAGGATTACTCGGCTTTGGAGCTAGTTCTATTTCTTTTTCAACTCTTTCTAGACAATCTTTGAGAAAATGGTCAAGTGAACCACATCGACAACAAGCTCCACTTCTCAAACGGCATTCCCTGAAATGAAATTTATTGGAATACTTACACTTTGGTTTGAGGTTACTGACACTACCCACACTGGTTACATATGGCGATGAAGACCTCGGGTTAGAGCGTTAAGAGCCTCGCTCTTTTCTATAATACCCCATAGAGGTAGTAACATGATCATAATACTTCCTCATTTTCTTAGAAATAGATGACTGTGACTTGCTCATAATCCTCTTCCTAGAAACCTGAGCCTCTCTTTTAACTTGTTTCTTTTTTTACCCAATTCCTCAGCTTTGTGTACTTGATCGGCTAACACTGCAAATTCTCTTAGTTCGAGAATTTTGATCAATAACTTGGTATCTTCAATTAAACCCTCTTCGAAGCATTTACACATCTTAGCCTCAGTTAGAACCCATTTTCTAGCATATTTTCTCAACTGAACAAATTCTCATTCATACTCAGATACAGTCATGTCTCATTGCTTGAGTTCTAAACATTCTTTCTTTTTCTGATCTATAAATCTCTGACTAACATATTTCTTTCTGAATTTAGCCTGGAAGAATTCCTATGTAACGTTCTCTCTCAGTACAACTGAAGTTATGGTATTCTACCAATGATAAGTTGTATCTTTCAGTAGAGATACTGCACATTTCAGATATTCACCAGGTGTACAAAAAAATTCATCAAAAACCCGGATGGTATTTTCCAACCAAAATTCAGCTCTTTCCAAATCATCATCTGTGGTAGCTCTAAATTCTTCTGCCACATGCTTACAGATTTTATCTACCAGAGGCTTACCTGTTCTAGCGGGTTCAGCACCCTGTGGCACCTCAGGAACCGGTTGAGGAGCACGTGGGGAAGGTCATTGTACAGCAAGATTTTTTCTTAAGTCCTCAGTAAACCATTCTTTCATCAATTAAAAGAAGTTCTGTTTTGCCTCCTCAATTCGGCCCTCAGATACGGGCCTTTCACTACCAGATACAAATGTAACTCCTTGAAATGAAGCTAAAGCATTGCTCCTAACTTCCTCGGATTTAGCTCTAGCTTGGTTGGATGACATTACTATATGAAAAACACATTTAAAATGATCAGGAGACATCACACTATAACGAATTATATAATGGCATGTATAGCTAAACTTGTGTTTGCTACGTTAAATTCCAGAATTGGCGAAATCATAGCTTTGATACCACTAAATGCAATACCCTTTAACCCGTATCCATCACTGAAAAAGGGTTGCGGAGCATTACCGAAACATTTAAAATATTTTTTAGATAATTCATGTAAATTACTATTTATTAATTGAGATTATTCAAAACGTCTCTTAAATGGACCCTTGAGGCCCAATACGAGCATTAGGATCAAGTTGGGACTTAATCGAAAACTCTAAGAATTTTTCGTGAATTTTTAAAAAATTTTCCAAAGTGTAGGGCTCACACGCCCGTGGGGTCCAAGGGACATGCCTATGCTGCAGGCCGTGTTTGACCCGTGTAACTCTCTGACTTGTGCACAAGGTGATGCCACATGCCCGTGTGCTAGGTCATGTGGTTAATTAAATTCTTTTGAAATTAGGTGCAGGTTTCACACGGCCAAGATACACACCCGTGTTCTAGGCGATGAAGCACACATGGCTGAGACATACACCTGTGTCTTTGCCTGTGTGCTCAATTCTAAGCATTTTGTTTCTCATAATTTAACGTGCAGGGGACACACGGCCTAACCACACGCCTATGTACCAGGTCGTGTGTCACACATGGTGTAGACACACGTCCGTCTGTCTGCCCATGTGAACAAAATAAAACCATTTCTAGTTTCATTTCTCCCCCAAATTCACACCAATGACCTACACTTAAACTCACATCTAATTGCCAGCCAACTCAAGCATTCAAATTAAGCAACTCTATCATTCAAAATGGCATATCATTTCATGCATACATGTTTATAATCTTACCTTGGTATGTTCCATATGTTAGGCATAATTTGAACAAGCATTTAACAAGTATATAGCTACCATAGTATGACATTACAAGTATATCAAAAAAACCATTACTGGTCATTCCAATGGCTAGATTATAAACCACATATTTAAGCCATCTATGGCCAAGTTAGCCTATACATGCCATTATACCAAAATGATTTTACTATATATACCCAAAATGAGCTAGTGGATAGTGTGATGATGCTCCAATGACCTCCAACCTTCGCGAGCTTTCGAGCACTATAAAACAGGTGAAAATAAAATGGAGTAAGCATTACATGCTTAGTAAGTTCGTATAACAGAAACTAAGTTTACCAATCCCGTTTATTAAATCTTAGCATACAATATCATGTTTTCCATCCATTTGGAAAAATTGCCTAAACACATGCATTCATTCAAACATGTTAGTCACAAAATCTTTACATCAATTAAGTAAACATAGATGAGCTTATCATGCAACATTCTTTCAAGATATTTTCATTTCATCTCATAATTCTATCATCATGCCAAGAGTTCTGTCTGTTGAATCATCGATATTCTGATGGATACTCAAGTAGTACACTCAAGGTGTATAATTTAATAACCCGTCAATTCTTATTTAGATGTACCATTAGGGCACTTAATCGAAGAACACACTCTCGAGCCACATATCGTACTACAAGATTACCAGTCCAGGCTAAATCCTTTATGTAACGTATGCTCAGAAAAGCTCAATTAGGATTACCAGTCTAGGCTAAATCCTAATTGTAACATATGCTCGAGGGGGATTACATCAGGATTACCCATCCGGGCTAAATCCTTTCCATAACAAGGTCAATAGGATTACTCGTCCGATCTAAATCCCGTCAACAACAAGTGCAGGACCTCATTCATTTTGGGAAGACACATTTATCCATCGAAATTCAATATTCAAATGAGACTTTACCCTTTTTCCAACATTTCCGAACATGCAATCATTTCACACTTTATAACGTTCACATAAATATAATTCATATTGCATACAATCATAACATTTAAGTTAACATATTTACATGCTCGATTAAGTTACACGAACTTACCTCGACATTGGTTCGCGTATAAAATCTACTAATCCGAAACATTTTTCTTTTCCTCGATCTAACCTAGA